>NC_064237.1:9468269-9739598 GCF_023101765.2 Spodoptera frugiperda
TTTTGTACTCGGTCGAGATGACGAATAAAAAGAAATCACAAATATTAGCCGGGTCGACTCGACCGCATAGTGAATGTTCCTACGGTCGAGATGCACAATGAAATAATAGGTAGATTTAAATCTTCCCAACTCGACCTCGCGGTCGAGTTTATTGCGGCCGAGTTGACGAATAAGTCCATCTCCGACTTATTCGTCAACTCGGCCGCAATAAACTCGTCCGAGCGGTCGAGTCGGGAAATTCAAACATTAATTATTTTTTTATTATGCATCTCGGCCGAACCACGTGGTCGAGTTGATGAAGCTATTTATTCGTATCTTTTATTCGTCAACTCGACCGACATTGAAAATATGAGGCATTATTGTACAGTGACATACAAAAGTGTTTCGTTTCTAATTAAATTTTTGTTCTTCTGGGTATAATTATATAAAATAAAATAACTTAAAATTACAATTAAGGACAGATAAAAATATGTTTTTAATCAGGCATTGCTCAGTTGAGTATTAGGTTCATTTCTTTCCACCGATAAAAATTCCAAGTTGCGAGAGAGAGACAAAACTATTTTAACTAATCAGGATATACAGGAAATTTTTTTTTTGGTGTGGCAATTTTTTAATATGTTATTCATTAAGCAAATTTAACAAACACGTATTTTTTCTTTTTGTTACTTTCAGTACAAAAAACTAAAGTTATGACCGATGAAAGATATCCAATGCAAAACATGATTTATGGTCGTACGCTCGGTTATCAATGAGTGTGGCGCGCGCCGTGCGGCCGTTGTTTGCCGCGTAGTAGTGGCGACCGCGTGACGTACCTACAGCACGCGGCGACTGACCGCTAAAGCCTACAAGTAGCTAGTTTAGTGTTTAGTTTTCTTTAAGGTATTAAATCCAATTTTCCCTTCATACTTTGTAGGGCTTAGGACCTTCAAAATGCAAAAAGTAGGCAAGTAGGTACCTATCATTAAATTTAGTTTATTACTTACATAATACATGAAATGCCTACACGAATTATCCGAGATTAGTAAAAAAAATAAATAAACTACGATAGACATTAAGCATGCTTACCGCTGGCCGTGATCCAGTAGCCTTTGGTTCGCTGCTAGTCCTCCTAGTAGGGACTGTGGGATTGCGTATGCCCTGAGCTCGCATTCGAGGAATACTCTCCCTTTCATAAAGCCTTCGAGCTGCTAGAAGGCTCTCATTGGAGAGTAGATACACTCGCACCATTTCATAGTATTCACGATTCGTGTATTGAGGTTGTCGCGACATTGTTTTGTCTTATTTTGTTGTAAATAACACACACACACACACACACTACCTACACTGAATTCGGAACTCGTCACGTTACGAAGGCGCGTGCGGCGCGGGTGGCGGAAGCGCTCGCGTGGAACAAGGAAACGACACCTGTTTATCCCGAATGCGCCTGAGACGGACTGGCGCCTGGCGATGACTCATCGGCGGGCGCGCCGCACGCCTCCCCCGCGCCACCCGCGCCCGCGTCGCTGCCTGCGCGCACTCATTGACAAAATTATGTCTCCGATTTATTTATTTCAATGTGGGATAAGATAAAAAAAATATAAAAAATTTTTTTTTGAGATAATTATGAAAACGTGTTGTATTGCCGTTATAGAACGAGATATGAAAATTTTGCCACCCCAAAAAAAATGATCCTGTATGTAAGGTCATGATTAAAATGCTACATTTTACAAAACTAAAGGGTGATTCTAATGAAACATCTACGATGTTTGTGTTAGCACAGCACGCATTTTAATCGGTCTAACAAAATAAATCTTTCCATGATATGCCTTAAACATTTTCTACTCAAATGTACATTTTGTACTCGGTCGAGATGACGAATAAAAAGAAATCACAAATATTAGCCGGGTCGACTCGACCGCATAGTGAATGTTCCTACGGTCGAGATGCACAATGAAATAATAGGTAGATTTAAATCTTCCCAACTCGACCTCGCGGTCGAGTTTATTGCGGCCGAGTTGACGAATAAGTCCATCTCCGACTTATTCGTCAACTCGGCCGCAATAAACTCGTCCGAGAGGTCGAGTCGGGAAATTCAAACATTAATTATTTTTTTATTATGCATCTCGGCCGAACCACGTGGTCGAGTTGATGAAGCTATTTATTCGTATCTTTTATTCGTCAACTCGACCGACATTGAAAATATGAGGCATTATTGTACAGTGACATACAAAAGTGTTTCGTTTCTAATTAAATTTTTGTTCTTCTGGGTATAATTATATAAAATAAAATAACTTAAAATTACAATTAAGGACAGATAAAAATATGTTTTTAATCAGGCATTGCTCAGTTGATTATAACTTCATTTCTGTCCACCGATTAAAATTCAAAGTTGCGAGAGAGAGACAAAACTATTTTAACTAATCAGGATATACAGGAATTTTTTTTTTGGTGTGGCAATTTTTTAATATGTTATTCATTAAGCAAATTTAACAAACACGTATTTTTTCTTTTTGTTACGTTCAGTACAAAAAACTAAAGTTATGACCGATGAAAGATATCCAATGCAAAACATGATTTATGGTCGTACGCTCGGTTATCAATGAGAGTGGCGCGCGCCGTGCGGCCGTTGTTTGCCGCGTAGTAGTGGCGACCGCGTGACGTACCTACAGCACGCGGCGACTGACCGCTAAAGCCTACAAGTAGCTAGTTTAGTGTTTAGTTTTCTTTAAGGTATTAAATCCAATTTTCCCTTCATACTTTGTAGGGCTTAGGACCTTCAAAATGCAAAAAGTAGGCAAGTAGGTACCTATCATTAAATTTAGTTTATTACTTACATAATACATGAAATGCCTACACGAATTATCCGAGATTAGTAAAAAAATAAATAAACTACGATAGACATTAAGCATGCTTACCGCTGGCCGTGATCCAGTAGCCTTTGGTTCGCTGCTAAAATAGTCCTTCTAGTAGGGACTGTGGGATTGCGTATGCCCTGAGCTCGCATTCGAGGAATACTCTCCCTTTCATAAAGCCTTCGAGCTGCTAAAAGGCTCTCATTGGAGAGTAGATACCCACGCACCATTTCATAATATTCACAATTCGTGTATTGAGGTTGTCGCGACATTGTTTTGTCTTATTTTGTTGTAAATAACACACACACACTACCTACACTGAATTCGGAACTCGTCACGTTACGAGGGCGCGTGCGGCGCGGGTGGCGGAAGCGCTCGCGCGGAAGAAGGAAACGACACCTGTTTATCCCGAATGCGCCTGAGACGGACTGGCGCCTGGCGATGACGCATCGGCAGGCGCGCCGCACGCCTCCCCCCGCGCCACCCGCGCCCGCGCCGCTGCCTGCGCGCGCTCATTGACAAAATTATGTCTCCGATTTATTTATTTCAATGTGGGATAAGATAAAAAAAATATAAAAAATTTTTTTTTGAGATAATTATGAAAACGTGTTGTATTGCCGTTATAGAACGAGATATGAAAATTTTGCCACCCCAAAAAAAATGATCCTGTATGTAAGGTCATGATTAAAATGCTACATTTTACAAAACTAAAGGGTGATTCTAATGAAACATCTACGATGTTTGTGTTAGCACAGCACGCATTTTAATCGGTCTAACAAAATAAATCTTTCCATGATATGCCTTAAACATTTTCTACTCAAATGTACATTTTGTACTCGGTCGAGATGACGAATAAAAAAAAATCACAAATATTAGCCGGGTCGACTCGACCGCATAGTGAATGTTCCTACGGTCGAGATGCACAATGAAATAATAGGTAGATTTAAATCTTCCCAACTCGACCTCGCGGTCGAGTTTATTGCGGCCGAGTTGACGAATAAGTCCATCTCCGACTTATTCGTCAACTCGGCCGCAATAAACTCGTCCGAAAGGTCGAGTCGGGAAATTCAAACATTAATTATTTTTTTATTATGCATCTCGGCCGAACCACGTGGTCGAGTTGATGAAGCTATTTATTCGTATCTTTTATTCGTCAACTCGACCGACATTGAAAATATGAGGCATTATTGTACAGTGACATACAAAAGTGTTTCGTTTCTAATTAAATTTTTGTTCTTCTGGGTATAATTATATAAAATAAAATAACTTAAAATTACAATTAAGGACAGATAAAAATATGTTTTTAATCAGGCATTGCTCAGTTGAGTATTAGGTTCATTTCTTTCCACCGATAAAAATTCCAAGTTGCGAGAGAGAGACAAAACTATTTTAACTAATCAGGATATACAGGAAATTTTTTTTTTGGTGTGGCAATTTTTTAATATGTTATTCATTAAGCAAATTTAACAAACACGTATTTTTTCTTTTTGTTACTTTCAGTACAAAAAACTAAAGTTATGACCGATGAAAGATATCCAATGCAAAACATGATTTATGGTCTTACGCTCGGTTATCAATGAGAGTGGCGCGCGCCGTGCGGCCGTTGTTTACCGCGTAGTAGTGGCGACCGCGTGACGTACCTACAGCACGCGGCGACTGACCGCTAAAGCCTACAAGTAGCTAGTTTAGTGTTTAGTTTTCTTTAAGGTATTAAATCCAATTTTCCCTTCATACTTTGTAGGGCTTAGGACCTTCAAAATGCAAAAAGTAGGCAAGTAGGTACCTATCATTAAATTTAGTTTATTACTTACATAATACATGAAATGCCTACACGAATTATCCGAGATTAGTAAAAAAAATAAATAAACTACGATAGACATTAAGCATGCTTACCGCTGGCCGTGATCCAGTAGCCTTTGGTTCGCTGCTAGTCCTCCTAGTAGGGACTGTGGGATTGCGTATGCCCTGAGCTCGCATTCGAGGAATACTTTCCCTTTCATAAAGCCTTCGAGCTGCTAGAAGGCTCTCATTGGAGAGTAGATACACTCGCACCATTTCATAGTATTCACGATTCGTGTATTGAGGTTGTCGCGACATTGTTTTGTCTTATTTTGTTGTAAATAACACACACACACACACACACTACCTACACTGAATTCGGAACTCGTCACGTTACGAAGGCGCGTGCGGCGCGGGTGGCGGAAGCGCTCGCGTGGAACAAGGAAACGACACCTGTTTATCCCGAATGCGCCTGAGACGGACTGGCGCCTGGCGATGACTCATCGGCGGGCGCGCCGCACGCCTCCCCCCGCGCCACCCGCGCCCGCGTCGCTGCCTGCGCGCGCTCATTGACAAAATTATGTCTCCGATTTATTTATTTCAATGTGGGATAAGATAAAAAAAATATAAAAAATTTTTTTTTGAGATAATTATGAAAACGTGTTGTATTGCCGTTATAGAACGAGATATGAAAATTTTGCCACCCCAAAAAAAATGATCCTGTATGTATGATGTATGGTCATGATTAAAATGCTACATTTTACAAAACTAAAGGGTGATTCTAATGGAACATCTACGATGTTTGTGTTAGCACAGCACGCATTTTAATCGGCCTAACCAAATAAATCTTTCCATGATATGCCTTAAACATTTCTACTCAAATGTACATTTTGTACTCGGTCGAGATGACGAATAAAAAAAAAATCACAAAAATTAGCCGGGTCGACTCGACCGCATAGTGAATGTTCCTACGGTCGAGATGCACAATGAAATAATAGGTAGATTTAAATCTTCCCAACTCGACCGCGCGGTCGAGTTTATTGCGGCCGAGTTGACGAATAAGTCTCATCTCCGGTTTCACGCTCAGAATCCTCATCGTCAACGTAGTCGTGTTCGTCAGATGTATTTTCTTGCATCTCTTCCTGCAACTGCTTAGACATTCGAATCAATTATCTCTATTATCAGACTTTACGGAATATAATTGTTTAACCCTTAATTTGACAAAAATAAAAGATAAGTAATTCGTATTTTCTGTGTTATTATCTTATTATTTATGCAATCAAATACCTTGGAAAATTATGAAAAAAAAATTAGATCATATATATTTTTTGGAATCCAATTCCAGATCATTGTAAATCACGAAGTAATCATATATGTATACTCGGCTATACATTGTCAATAGAAATATGTTGATATCCTATTGGTTTGTCGATTTTCAGGGTAAATATAAAGAAATACACGTTACAATTTATTATTCTTTATTATGAAAATTATAAAAACAATTCCTTTTATTTGGGATGAAGCATAACCTCATTTGACACTTGGTACAGAACACATTTGTTTGGCCTGTTTTACAAAACCGGCACCGCCCATACGAAGTGCCTGCTTGTTTGTGTTCAACATCATCAAACCGTATGTCGTCACAAGGACGATTCCTCTTCGGATTTGATATCTTTTTGGACACAGGTAATTGAGGTACATTAGCGGGTAGAGATCTGCGTCCCAATTTTCGAAGATCTTCACTAATATCCATTCGAAAGTGTTTCAGGATCTTAGTTTTGCGTCCAGTTCTTTTAGCGTCACGTTTATACGTCAACCATGCGTTATTGACGCAGAAGTCTAACATCTGAGAAAATATGGACATATACCACCTGCGAGTCTTCATTTCAGTACGATAGAGAGCAATAAGCATATCAGACAAGTCCACTCCACCCATGTGCGTATTATAGTGTTTCACTATTTGCGGAAAATCCACCAAGACCTTGGTTTTACTAACTTTGTCGTATCTGAATATTTTTTTCGATGGGATATGAAACGTCATACGAACTTACTAACGTGACGCATTTATTGTCGTACCACTTGACGATGGCGAACTGGTTATCGTTATTAACTAATTGCGCTGATGCCCCTCTTCCTTTTTTAACCAAAGACTTATCATCGGTTAACATGTCTTGGCATCCCTTCAATCGGTTGGACCTAATGGTGCCCAAACTAAAAATGCCATATTCTTGTCGTAAAAGGAGACGGATACGCTGTCATACAATTTTGGGCCAAGATGTAAAAAGATGAAATTGGTGTCAATTGATAGGCTACTATAATAGCAAACAATCACTGAAAATTTTCCAGATTTTGGCAATCTGAGAGCCGAGATATAAGAGATTTAAGAAAAGTGAGGTTATGTAACAATCTATACATAATAGCCTCTTAGCCGTCAATAGCCGCTTAGCAGTCAAGGTTTAAAATGTCAAACATATTTTGTAGAGTAGGATGGAGATGATGTTTAAAAATAAAAGTCGTATTTTATTAATATTTTTTATTCTTCTTCAATTATAACAAGAACGTCATCTAGGAATTCTGCAGGTGGTATAAGATTTTCTTGGTACCTAGCCCAACTAAGGTACCATATAATTGACATAACATGGGCGCAGCAGCCTACAGTCCGTTTGCCTACGATGCAGTTACAATAATATTTTAATATTGCTTCCCTACCTCTGCGAGAGCTATCAATTAAAATATAAACAAAGTACGTTTTGCGACTTATATGTCTTGATTGAATGCGGCCCCTTAGTAGCCATGAGGAATTTGATGCCGACAGCTCTCGAAGTAGGCTGCTGTTGACTTCCCTGCACACTTCTATTACATAGCCATCATTGCCCCTTACATGTTCACCGAAATAGGAGCGTGCCTGCTTTATTTGATACGTGCCTAGTGATATTAATACGAGCTCATTATCATTAAGCTGGGGAAAATCATTCAGGTTATCGTTTTGTACAGTTATTGTATGAAAATTAGCCCTACGCCTATTATAATTGTTTCTTACAATAAATTCTGCTAATTCATTTTCTTCATTCATATGAATATTTATTTGTTCCAATATTTCCCCAGTATCTTCACGATCAACAATAGGAGGGTGAAAACTGTTTAAAAGAGCAGCAGCCACTTCAAAATCTTTCACAAAACTTTTACTCGCTACGTTAAAATAATTTTGCCTTAATAATTTAAAACCCCTTTTAAATCTGCCATTTACCACCTCCACAACCCAACGACATATGGTGACTGCTCTCGATTTATTGGCTTCACTAGTGGAAAGCTGTGTCTCACCCTCCTCTAATGATGCAGGCACCATGGAATTAATATGTACTATGTACAACTGGAAGGTTCACTTGGCCCAAAAGGCGAGCCGAAAGAGCGAGACTATTAAGGCACCTCGTCTCTTTCTAAGCGGGTGACCATAATAATGACCGAATTTAGGATAAACTTGGATCATTTTAAACTACATAGATGATTAAATTTAGAGCAGATGAAACTAGAAATTTCATACCAGAAATTAATTTTAAGAAGCAATATACAGGGTGCAGATTTGAAACCTTGACAGAACTCGGGAGCATGTCACGGAAGTAAAAAATGTTCAATTTAAAATAAGGTTTCTGGCCAATAGTTAAAAACACAGCTATAATAAATTATTTAAGTTTGGCCGTCTTTCAGAATAATCGTCACCAATATTCAGAATCGCCCAACATGTCACGCACACAGCCGTAACAAGACAGCGTCGAAGGTAATGATTGACTTATTACGCTTTATTGCAATCCTAATAATTTAAAACTTAGTTATTTAAGGTCTGAATTATAAAAACACATCGCTACGAATAGGTAGGCAGGGATCTAATCGAAACGCTCAGCTGTTTGCGAGCATAATCTTAGGTACCTAGTAACCATAGAGCAACGCGGACCTCGTACCGTACAATGTCCGCGTTGCTCTATGCTACTAACTAATATCAACAAACGCATTGTAGGTAGGTAAGTTCAGCCCAAAGTTTTATTCGTGTTTTAAATCGAATGATGTAAAATTTTGTTTCCTATTTGAATAAAATCGTTTATTAACCATTTAGTAACTGACCATAGGTACGGTACTTATCAGTTGATTCATAATAGCTGATAAATTATGATTTATTAATAAAATTTTATAAACATCCTGCTGAATACGTAAAACAAACAATTTCAAACTTAGAATCGTAAGATCTGGATAATAAACACACATAGGTAAGTACGTAGGTAGTCCAAGCGCTCAGCTGTTTGCGGGCGTGATGTTAGATAGTTTACTAACGTATTCTGTCTACCTAGATAGTTCTTCAGTTCAAAGTTTTGGTAGATGGTATTAAAACTGTTAATATGAAATTACTTTTGGTATTAAATAGTTCATAAGTATGATCTAAATCTGAAAATGGTTTCATCCGCATAACCTACGTACTACGTACCTATCACCTACTTTATTGTTAATTTGTTATTGCCTAACTAATTTCTAACGATTAGTATACTACTTAGCTACTTATTATCACTACACGTAGGTTCCTGCGGTACTTATCAGCTGTTTCATAGTAGGTACTAGTTAAGTAATGATTTACTTATTATTGTTAGTTTGTTATTGCCTAACTAATTTCTAACGATTAGTATACTACTTAGCTACTTATTATCACTACACGTAGGTTCCTGCGGTACTTATCAGCTGTTTCATAGTAGGTACTAGTTAAGTAATGATTTACTAATTATTGTTAGTTTGTTATTGCCTAACTAATTTCTAACGATTAGTATACTACTTAGCTACTTATTATCACTACACGTAGGTTCCTGCGGTACTTATCAGCTGTTTCATAGTAGGTACTAGTTAAGTAATGATTTACTTATTATTGTTAGTTTGTTATTGCCTAACTAATTTCTAACGATTAGTATACTACTTAGCTACTTATTATCACTACACGTAGGTTCCTGCGGTACTTATCAGCTGTTTCATAGTAGGTACTAGTTAAGTAATGATTTACTTATTATTGTTAGTTTGTTATTGCCTAACTAATTTCTAACGATTAGTATACTACTTAGCTACTTATTATCACTACACGTAGGTTCCTGCGGTACTTATCAGCTGTTTCATAGTAGGTACTAGTTAAGTAATGATTTACTTATTATTGTTAGTTTGTTATTGCCTAACTAATTTCTAACGATTAGTATACTACTTAGCTACTTATTATCACTACACGTAGGTTCCTGCGGTACTTATCAGCTGTTTCATAGTAGGTACTAGTTAAGTAATGATTTACTAATTATTGTTAGTTTGTTATTGCCTAACTAATTTCTAACGATTAGTATACTACTTAGCTACTTATTATCACTACACGTAGGTTCCTGCGGTACTTATCAGCTGTTTCATAGTAGGTACTAGTTAAGTAATGATTTACTTATTATTGTTAGTTTGTTATTGCCTAACTAATTTCTAACGATTAGTATACTACTTAGCTACTTATTATCACTACACGTAGGTTCCTGCGGTACTTATCAGCTGTTTCATAGTAGGTACTAGTTAAGTAATGATTTACTTATTATTGTTAGTTTGTTATTGCCTAACTAATTTCTAACGATTAGTATACTACTTAGCTACTTATTATCACTACACGTAGGTTCCTGCGGTACTTATCAGCTGTTTCATAGTAGGTACTAGTTAAGTAATGATTTACTTATTATTGTTAGTTTGTTATTGCCTAACTAATTTCTAACGATTAGTATACTACTTAGCTACTTATTATCACTACACGTAGGTTCCTGCGGTACTTATCAGCTGTTTCATAGTAGGTACTAGTTAAGTAATGATTTACTTATTATTGTTAGTTTGTTATTGCCTAACTAATTTCTAACGATTAGTATACTACTTAGCTACTTATTATCACTACACGTAGGTTCCTGCGGTACTTATCAGCTGTTTCATAGTAGGTACTAGTTAAGTAATGATTTACTTATTACGTCTTATTGCAATCCTGCTGAATATCGCTCAGCTGCTTGTTTTATTTTTGTGTGTTAGAACAATTTCTTTAAATTCATCGATCTTTTTAATGCATTCTTAATCCGATCTAAAATAAACAAGTTTCTGCTAGCGGTCTAGCTATTTAATCAGAATAGCGCAGTGGCGGGCAACAACCGATAACATAATGAGTCGCGGGTTCGATTCCAGCATGGAATAACTCTGTATAATCCACAAATTGTTGTATCGGGTCTGGGTGAGATGTAGTTATGTGAATTCAGTAGTTATGTAAAAATTGATATTTAGAGAGCCAAAACTACTAATGTAATTTGAAAGTTTGATGCATTACAGACCTTAATTTTTGCCTACATGTTCTAAAATTCGAAAACGAAAAGTTATTGACAATATTGGCATGTTTGTTAGTGTAATAACATTTCGTCAATTGTAATTTAGATTGATGTATTTAAAATTGTTATGAATGAATATTATCTAAATCAAAGCAGACTGGGTGCGTCGATTTGTTTGTAGGCAGGTGTAGGTTTATTCTTACAAAGTTTTTGTTAGGTAGTAAGATTCGAAAGATAGTCTTAGAGTGGATTTATGTATTGAACTACATAAGCTCATTACATCTTACCTACTCTAATTAAGTAGGTATGTGATAGTTAGACGTATCTGTTCTTTACACATTCATAACAAAGTAGGCATTTACAACAAATAAATAAATGACGTACCTAAGTTAAGTGGAGATACTGTTCGAAGTTTCCACCTTCGCAATCTATGCAAAGTTGTGCACGACGTCGCTGGTTCTCCTTCAACTTACGCAACACTAACACATTTGTTCTCACTGTATCGAAGGCACTGATCACTTTCACGCGTAATTGGTCAACATCATCGATCTCGTCCGTGTACACCAATCTTTTGATGTCTCCCCACAAGTAAAAGTCCAGAGGTGTCAAGTCCGGCGACCGCGGAGGCCACGCCACAGGTCCACCACGGCCGATCCACTGGTTGCCAAATCTTTCTTGTAGGTACTCACGTACTTGTCGACCATAGTGTGGGGGAGCACCGTCCTGCTGATAGAACAGGTTGCGATGGAGTGCTAGAGGAATGTCATCCAACATATCCTCGACTACGTGTCGCAACAGTTCTAAATAGGTGACGCTATTAAGGTGCCCATTTATAAAATAAGGTCCAAGTACGTGGTTGCCTATTATGCCAGCCCACACATTGAGACCAAATCGTACTTGAAATGCATGCGGTTTTGTGACATGCGGGTTATGGTCGCGATGTGCCCACCAGTGTTCGTTGTGAACATTGTACACCCCGACTCGAGTGAACAAACACTCGTCTGTCCACAAAATGTTGGCCTCTTGATTATCGAGCAACCAGCGGCAGAATGCAACCCGTACGGCGTTGTCACTCGCGTGTAGGTCTTGCACCTTTTGAAAATGGAAGGGATGTTGTTCTTCCCGTTTCAATAGGCGCCACACCGTAGAGTGGTGTACTCCAAACCGTCGACCTGCCTCCCGCGTACTTGCCCGTGGCTCTCGCTGGAAGAACTCCAGGATATCTTCCTGCAAGGCAACAGGCAGGCCTTGGCTGCCGCGACCTTCCGCATGCCAAGGAACGTCGAACTGCCGAAAATCCCGTAGCCTCTGGGTTGCAGCTAGCATGACGGCCGGTGTCGGGGGTTGGCGGTTCGGAAACATTTCGCGGAACATTTGGATGGCACGACGCACGTTGTTTCCACTGATGGCGTAAAGACGGACCATCCCAACTAATTCAACATTCGAAAAATTGTCTGTCATAGTGAAAACACTGATTTTAGGTACTTATTAGCAACTGAATTTCAATGTCACGCGGAACTAATTCGCAACTACACCCTCTCACGGCAGTGACAAGCACATACTGAACGGAATGCGTGTGCATATGTGCGTGTGCGTATGCGCTATAGGGATGAAGCGCTAGGGGGCGGGGCCAGTGGCGAGTTCGCGGTTTCTTATTGGTAATTTGGAAATTGGTAATAATATCGAAATACGTGTTAGCATTTGTGTGTGTAATGCCGCGTTTTAAGCTAGTTACATAACGTTCGAAATGTGATAGGCGTAGTTCTTACTTACGGATTTCCGTACTGTACAAAAAAACAAAAAAAAAATCCTTCCATTTTTTTATTGATTTGGACTGAGAATCGATAGCCGAGTTACCTCCTTGAATGCGTTTCGTTTTCAGAAATACACCCTGTATAGGGAATTTAGTAGATAATAAATAATTAAAATTGGTTAAGAACAAATGTGTGCTCCAGATTTGAACATGTGTATCATGGCTGGCTGTTCTCAACATTACCTATTTGCTAGGCAATTAATTCGTGGAAACTAGCTCGAAGTGTACCGTGCCACACACAGCCCGTACGTCGCCCATTCCATTTCCAATTCACAACTTGACACATAGTCGTGTTTAATTAGATACTTACTCAAGCCGGACCTGGAACACCATTCTAATATTATATCCAACGTGGCCTATTTTAAATTCCTGTTATGAATGGGAGAGTTTGACTATCTGATAATAAAATCAATGGACAAACTGAGGGATAAGGTAAGGTGACAAAATCAATTAAAAGCCATTTAATATGATTTTTGTAATAATTTTAATTGAAACGTCTAGGCTAGACATTACTAAACAATATAGTTTTGTGAAGTTTTTGGCGCAACGTTGCACGATTACCAATAATGCTTAAAGTCATTTGCTTCCCATATGTATTCATTCTTAAAATTAAATATTTGTTGGCTATACATTTTACTAACTCCACCTCGTGTCTATCTTCACACGTAATAGAAGTCACGGGATGTGGGGGGACTATAAGCATATCCAATTCTGAGGAAAAATGTTGCACAATCAACATTGCTATTTTATTTTTATTCGTTTTTAAAAGTGAGTCTTTGGCCAAGGTTATAAACACTTTTTCAGTATATGAAATCACTTCGAAAACAAACTTCGACACATGTTTTAACCCTCCTCTGTCAACAAACGAAGTAAAAGATGAATATTTTATTAATGTCTACACTATAATCATGTTCTTTATTAATTGATCGGTTTCCCAATAATGCACCTTGACAATGGCGACACGTAATTTTATTTAATAGTTTAGTAACAATGTATCCTCCGATATAATATAAAACATTGTTTTTATATTCTGATAGTGAAGCTGCCTCGACAAGTCGAAGTAAATAATCAATTTGTTCCCTTTCATTTTGGGTTTGATCCAATGTAGGGATAGAGCTATCTAATATAGACCTTTGTGTATTCCTAAATTCTAAAATGGGTGATGTTTCATAATCTACAAATGTACAATTTGCATTGACGCTTGGAGTTACGCTATTTTTAAATAGTAATTTTCGTAAAGCGTATCTCACTTGTAATGCACTTGGATTACGTTGTGTCCACCAGCTGCCCGCAAGCATGAAAAAAACATTTCCAAGTGGTCTTGCGAAGCTTTATAAGTTAAAAAGTATGTTAATACACCACTTTGCAATAAGTCCATAGCCAAATTTGGAAAACTTATTGTGTTTATAATAAAACCAAGAGCAGGCGTTCGGCGCCTATGCTGTAAAATGTATTCTCCATTGATTTTAAGTTGACACATATAGTCTCTAGTTTCATTTAAAACATTATACCAAACTTCCTTATTTTGCAATCGCATTGGAGATTTAAATCCTTTACCGAACGGATTTTTACAATTTAAAACATCAAAAGCGCGATCTACTATTCTTATGAACTCGACAGTTGCTTCACTTCCAACAAACATTATGTTACCGCTCTGTCTTAAAAAATCTATAGCATCAGCAACAGACGAGCTCAATAATTGTGATGCTAACCTAACATTCATTTTTTTATTAAAAAAGTTTATATGAGTGCTTGATAACTTATTTGCTAATTTTAAGCCCTCCTCGTCCTGTAGCTTATGAAGCTGTTTAACATAATTGAAATTAATATCTCCTTTTTCGGAAGTTAAACAAGTCTCAGCAAAAACATTTCTGCAAAGTTTTAACATATGAGGAGGATCCATTATACAATGAACTTCACACTCTTTCTGCGGATGTTTAAAAGAAGTCTTTATATTACCGAGAAAAGAAAAATTACAGCCTAATAACTCGTATGTCTTAAAATTAGTTATGGTTCCATCACAAGTCAAGGATCTCACTGTAATATTAATGTCACCTAAAAATCTTATCGCAGCCAATATTAATTTGGGACTCGAGGTACGCTCCACAAGTCCGAGGCCATGTGTTTTCATGGCCGCGGGAACGCGCCACCTCCGGATGGGTCCCAAATAACGGCAGGAGGGGTTACCATCGGCGTCGAGACGACGATGAAGTACCTAGGACTTCGTCCTCGACAGTCGATGGAACTTAATGCAACATCTTCGTGGAGCATTTTCGACGTTTGGCTCCTAAGTTGGAACGGACGGGGGCTGCACTTAAGCGGCTCCTGCCCAACCTCGGGGGCCAAATGCCTCCTGCCGGAGGTTGTACGCGGGGATCGTGCGGTCCATGGCCCTCTACGGAGCCCCTGTGTGGGCGCCGAACCTGATGCGGCGGCCAGCCCGGGCGCTGCTCACGTCCCAGAGGGTCATGGCCATTCGAGTGATCCGCGGATATCGCACGATCTCCGGAGAGGCGGCTAACCTCCTTGCCGGACTCCCGCCGTGGGATTTGGAGGCGAAGGTGCTCGCGCGCGTCTTTAGTTTGCGCGCCGATGCGCGTCGCCGGGGCGAAACTCCACTGCCGCGCCAGATTAGTGCGTGGCGGGACGAGCTCCGGCGCGATCTCATGGCGGAATGGCAACAGCGACTGTCGCAACCGAGGGCTGGGCTCGCTGTCATTGCAGCGGTAAATCTTTGAGGAGTGGCTAGAGAGGCGCCACGGCGTCCTCACCTACCGCCTGACGCAGGTGCTTACCGGACATGGAAGCTTCGGTAGGTTCCTGTTTCTGAATGGGCGGGAGGAAACGCCCGGGTGTCATCACTGCGACGACCGCCCGGAGGACACGGTGGAACATACGCTTGCGGTCTGCCCTGCGTGGGCTGAGCAAATCAGGGATGTGGTCGGCGACGGCGCCCTCTCGCGTTTTGATACAAGCCATGGTGCGGAGCGAGGGGGACTGGGATGCCGTCTCCTCCTTCTGCGAAGCAGTCATGCTTTAAGGAGGAGGCGGGGCGCGTGAGAGAAAGAACCTCTTCACGCCCCAGCCGTCGCGAGAGACACTCCGGGCGTCGGGGATCGCGCGACGATCTCCGGCCACCGTAAGTGCGGGTCTGCGGACGACGAGCAAGGGTAGCTCGCCGCCCGACCAGAACCAGACCCGTGCGTACGGCGCGTCGCGTTCTGCGCGCGCCTCATAGAGCCGATCAGACCACCACAGATGGGGCCCAGTAGGGCTGATGCCTAATCCGGAGCTGCGGACAACCTAGCGGGTTTACCGGGGCTCCGGCTCGAAGGGCAGGAGTAGGAACGGGGTGGTTTTTAGTCAGTAAGAGTTGACACTCCCTCTCGCCTCGCCCAAGGCGGGAGAAGTCATTGGATGATTTTCCACCCTAAAAAAAAAAAAAAAAAAAAAAAAAAAAAAGGCCAATATTAATTGAGATTGTACGTCAGCAGATAATTTATTAATAAAAAAGTATGCGATGGGACATTTAAATTTCTCAGTGTACGAAACAATTTGAAATATTAAAACTTCTGTGGCCAGTGTTTCAGCATCGCCAGGCATAATTCCGCCATAGTCAACATAGCCCCAATATTTATCTGTTTTTATGTCATATCTTAATTCTGCTCTAATAGACATAGCATCAAAAATTAATGCAACATTCTTCAAATTAGTATTTTCAGAAGCAGCATGTTTTTAAATGGTTTAAAACTTCGGACATAAAGCCAACATTACAATTATGAGTTGACAGTAACCTTCGTAATGTTGATGGATGAGGTAAACACAAATAATTCCTCAAGAATCGGTATGCCTTAGCTGAATAAAAATGCACAGTGAGAGCAAATGATTTGATGATGAAATTATCCGTAAATCTTATACCACGGTCAGACTTTCTGGTGTTCAACTGATTAAAAATATTTGAAAAGTTATGTGTAATTACATTTTCGAATTCCCTATAATTGTAGCATTTGTTTTTCATTAAATTTAAAATAGATTTAAAATTTTTGATCTTCACATCTCTTCTCTTAACTTTCTGTTTCAATATTTTGATATCTCGTTGCAACTTAACTTTCCTTGGCGTAGATGTTACTTGAGATGTCTGAGTGCTTATCTCAGCTTGCAATTTTATTTTTTTCACGGCTGGTTCTCCCGACGTTCCAGGTTTACACGACACGGGTACAGCCAGTGGGATAGAACTTAAAACCGTTATCTTCTTCGATTCAGGAAAAATCTAAAAGAATAAAACGAAATTTTGCAAATAAACAAAGCATTTATGTATTATAAAGCATTAAATATTATCTGTACCTGTATATTACGGAAATGTGAAAAGAAAACCACTGAGTGATGAAGATGATGAAATTTTAAGGAATTATTGTAAACGGGGTTGGTGGCTGGTGACAAAATATTATTTAGTGCAAACACTAGTCAATACTACTAGTATTGGACCACATTACAGTCCTCTGTATAGCCAAATGGTTCATAGATATAACTGAGTAAGCATTAATTTTGATACTGTTAGAATTTTACCTTAGGTTTAATAGAAGGAATAGCTTGGGGTTTTAACTTCTTTTTAGCTTCTGTCAAAAAGTCTTCCTTTTTGAAGTGTAAACTGCAAACAACGCTGTACTTTGATATTTGCTTATTGATTTGCAATGTCTCAATCCATTTAATTCTGACTTCTTCATTAGTTGGAAATCTGAAATTAACATGAACTTAAAGAATGTGCCTAAAAATAAACGTCAACGGTAATCGCTGACTTTAGGAATCGCGGAGCGTGTCGGCTTGAAAAATATAACGATTAATTTTCAAATAATTAACATTCGGCGCACTTTGCATCTATAACTGTACAATTATCGATGACATATTAACAAAAGGAAAAACCGAGTTTGTAATAGGTATATAAAACAAAAAATAGAGCATGTCAAACAACTTATTAACAGAATTATGTTGAACAACAACGTTTAAGATTTTTTTCTTGAATATTAATTTTAGCAGCGCACCTTTAAAGAACTGTCCGCAAATTTCGTATGAGAGGGAGGCACTACTTAACCAAAATAAAATTCTCTTACCTGTGAAAAGATATCCCACAACCTGGATACGACTCACTCTTGCAACCACTCACAATACAATTCTGGACCATGTTTGCAATAAAAACGGGAACCAGAACGACACATAAAATAAAACTTCGCAACTTCACAAACTTTCAGATAGCGTCATCAACAACAAACAGTCGCCATATTGTATGCGAAATTTGCTTAATTTGTAACACAATGTTACCAGAAATACAATTATCAACTTCCTTTGTTCTTATAAAAATCTATATTATTAATAAACAAAGTGTTTCTTATTAATAATTGTTTATGTTTATTGCAAGCGGAAATTGCAAAGCGATTAATTCATACATCATAATACATTTCAATGAGATATTGCATTCAGTGAAGATTTTTTAATTACCACTATGTCAAATAAATATTGTACATTGGCAACTGTGCGAGAGAAACAAGGCGACTGAAAAGTAAGTCTCTTTCTAGACTTTTTTCTTCCTTACATTAAAAATCAACTGTGTTATAATGGCTTAAGGTAGGAATTGCTTTGGCAATTGATGCCGAGTCAACCTTCCAGTTGTACGTTAGTACATATTAATTCCATGGCAGGCACATAAGTCCTATATCCACATTGATGCAATAAGGGCAATGAATCACGAAAGCCCCTATCCAGTATAAAAGCATCACCTTGACGGAAGTATTCCCGTAGGGGTTTTCCGTTTGAAAATTCGTTTTTCATTATATCAGCGTCTGAAGTGGTGGCTGGATAGGGGCCCAGCACATCAATTATATGGCCATCGGCACATACCATTAAATTACGATATTCATGCAAGCTATATGTCATTTTTTGGTATGAGTAATTCGAACTCTTTTCAATGTAACAATATGTTCCATCAAATATTACAATGGGCCTATCAACTCCCTTAAAGTTACCAAACAATGTTTTAGGTACTGAAAGATTTCTTTGCACAATTTGCTGCCTATTAATGTGGTGTAAACCTAGGTGTCTAGGTACAAAATACTCATAGAGCAGATCTCTCACTTGGTGCAACCACTTTTCTAGAGTTCGCCTAGAGACAGCTAATAAAGTTGACAACCTCTCATTAGAATCCCCAGTTCTAAGTTTAATTAAATATGCTGCTAAAGCTAGTCCCTAGCTTTAGGTAGTTTAGGTATTTCTAATAACTGAGAGACCTCATTAAACATTTGATGGAACTGTGTTTTGTTTAACCCTATCCATGTGTGAACGATATGGTCTTCCATTTCATCTATATTTTTAAAATTAAGTAATCCTAATTGTACAACTTCTTTTAAGGACATCATATCCTGGATATGTTTTGCTGTAAAAGTCTGTACATAATTATTTCTCAAACTGGTAAGAAAATCCCAAGCTTCTATAACCAAATGCCTGTCACACAGACGATTATTCTCAGGGACATAATATTTATACCGACTGAGCAACATTTTTCTGGTAGAAAGTGGAACCCTGTACCTCTCTGTTCTCTGGCATCCTTCAATAAAGCATCTCCTTTCTGTTTCAATAGCTCTCATGTAATCTGGTAATACAATAGTAGGTTCCAGCTGATTTCTTCTGGCTTCTTCTACTGGAGGGTCAGCAGCAATAACATGTGCCGGTGGCTGTATTACTTCAACTGGAAGATCAACAGCATGAACTTGTACTGGTGGCTGCACTTCTTCAACGGAAGAGTCAGCAGCAAGAACTTGTTCCGGTGGCTGTGTTTCTTCAACAGGAAGGTCAACAGCAAGAAATTGTACTGGTGGCTGTATTTCTTCAATTCGACTTGCTTGAGAAGAAGTTGATGGGCGACAGGCCATAAGACAGCAGCTCTGTCTGCAGCTACCAAACAAGCATGGCATATGCGACTGGTAACTTCTATCTACAACAAACAATACATGATCATTTAAGTATTTAAAAAATATATTTGAACTGCAACATTAACGCATTAAATTAATTATTAGCGTAAGCATTATCATTATTCATGCTTTCGTGTTTGTGCTGTTAGTGATCCTTTAGATCACCTTTAATCTATATTATCTTTAACTGTGAAAACCTATAATTGGCTCAATGTTATATAATCAATTTTTTTAATTCATTTAAGTATAGCTGTTGGTTTTCCATCTGAATTAATTAAATAAATAAAAAAATACTATGTAAACTGTGTTTGTATGATTCAACTTACAGCTCTAGGCATAATCCATTCTTGAATAACATTATAAATTCTCAATTCACGAGGTGAGCCAGTGTGTAGTAAATGGCTGACTCTAGATGCCAGAGAACGTCCACATCGGAGACAAATACTACGGTGGCCAAGTTTTCTAGCTTCACCAAGAGGTGATCTTTGAGCCAGGTCCCAGCAAACATGGTCATTGCTGTTTACCTGAAATATGCAAAAAGTTATTAATAAAAGAAAACATTATTACTTTCAAAATATCGACCTACTGAGGCAGAATATACCCGGCTCAATAAATATTTATAACAACTTTATTGTACAATACCCTACGTTCTATGCGAATTAATGATTTGATTTACTGTGTTCAATAGTTACTTAGTTCAATGTAATGTATGTAGTGACTTTTAAATGTTTACCTATATATACTTTATTTTTTAGTGAAAACATGAGAGTTCTTATGAAGGAAAACAAACATATAACAAAAAGAGTGCAAGCCACCAACCGTAGACGCTAGTAAGTTAAGAAATAGGAAGTGAGTAAGTACTTACTGATTGTGGTTCACGCCATTTTCGAATCACTGCTAATATAATTTCGTCATCCAAAGCTCGATGCCCTAGTGTATTGCAGCGACTAGTCGCTATGCCACAATTTATACAACGATCCATGATGTCGATCAATATCCTATCGGTAGGCTGTTCGTAGAATCCAAAATAACAAGTCCAAGTTCAACGTTTAAGCGGGGTTCTCGGTGTCCAGTATGGTAGCAAGGCAAGGGCCGTAGACGGAGGAAGATCACAAGTCCGTAGGAAAGCCGGGTCGAGAAAAATATCAATAAAAAACAAAGACGTTAAACATATACTTGGTGCCGATCGATGTCATTGATTGCATGTCAATGTCAAGTCAGGGTTGCACAGATTAAAAATATAATAATCGATGATTAAATGTGAATCGACTTATATTAATTATGTAGATAATTATTTAGTTTTAACTCTGAATACTGTAATTCTAATAGATTTTATTATTTTAATTAAATAAATCATCCGATCATCATAGAAATACTTAAAGCATTTTCGTAAATAGTATGAACTCTGTACCGTAAATCGATTACAATTGAATCGATATTCCAATTACTTCGTAACCCTAACTTAATTATTGGATTTTTTATTTCCCAGATTGTAAATTGCGTTGATGAAAGTATGAAATAGAAAAAAAATAACCTTTTTTTTAAGCCATAACTCCACTTATTCCAATCAGAAACAATTGGGCCCAGAAGTCCCAGTCTCCTTTAAAACTGACTTGTCTATAGCTTCTTTAGCCTCTTCATCATTCTGCGCCTCTTCCGGTAATCTTGCCAACACTTCATTAGGATTTAATGGACTGATACATAATAAAGGAACATTCATATAATTATAATTTATTTCAGGATAGGTACTTTAATATATTAAAGAAAACATAGTAAAATGAATTATCTGTATCACTATAATGCTTACCAGTCTTACGAAATCCTGCTCTAATATTATTTTCCGAATTTATATTAATTTGATCCATGAGCAACTTTAACATCCTTGGGAAGCAACCTTTTGGTACACATGATAGTGAACGGCCGTCCGTTTTCTTCCATTTTTGAAGAATTTGACGCCAGGCTACTTTCATCGGGCGGAAAAACGCCACATCCAGCGGCTGTGTGAGATGTGTTGAATTTGCCGGTAAAAAGACGAAATGAATGTCAAAATTCTTACAGATATCCTTTAACTAGTGACGTGAAAAATTTATAACACTATAGGTGACGTGTCGTCTCACAGGCTACAACTTTTAATGTAGATTTTTTCGGAAACTATAATTGGAATGTTTTGAAACTATATATGTATTATATCAGTAGTATGTAATAAAAGACATATTAATGAATTTATACGTTTTTATTTATATATTTATTTATATTTAAAAAATAGGAACAAATAATAGTGAGGGCATTTAGACTTTTTCGACATGAGATCTGTATTTTAGTATTTTTATATACCCTAAACTATAATATAACAAACTCACTACTTTTAACTTAAAGTCTAAGGTTGAAAGTAACAAAAAAACAAAAAAGTAACTTCTGAAAATAAAATACAAAAATTCTGACAACTACTCAATTTGGCATAAATTACTGGCAATTTTTGCACAGGGGATTAGAACATTGCAGACATACGGGATTGTTACACCCAACACACGTGTACACTGTCATTCTGTGTAATTTAGATGGACAAATCTTGCATGCCCTTCGTTTGCCTTGACCAGAGTGATGACCTTGCTCATCTTCTTCGACCATATCTTCACCTAGAACTCGCTTTATAACAAGCCGTAATTCCCGTGGCAGTTGATTGCAGACAACGCGGCGTTGCATATGAGGTATCACTAATGAACGCGCTAATGATTTTAGAAAATCTCCTCTATCAGCACTTTTGAGCTGATGCATATTATATAATATGTAAGCGTTCATAGCACTCAAATCCACAATGCAATAGAACAACACCATTGGCCATCTTCTCGTTCGGCGGCTGCTTGAATAATTGGAGCATTTTTTATCTGCTTCGTCTACACCTCCTTTGGTTGCATTATAATATAGAATAATTTCAGGCTTTTTAGTGTCCTCGTCAACATCGTTATTGTGATGCATCGAAGATACCAGAATAACGGCTCTGTTCTTCTTGGGTACATATAAACACATAGTAATTTGTTTTGTAAAACCAAATAAAGCAGATTCAGCTTTTCGATGTTTTTGCGGTTGAAATTCACTGGGTATTTCGCGTTTAACGCAATTAACCCTGATCGGTCCCTATTAAACCCATTCTTGACCCGATTCCCCTCATCTACGACCCTATACACCCCATAGTTCGACCCAATTATTGTTCAATTCTACTTTAGTAAGAATTTGTTAAATTATAGGAAAAACAATAAGATTATATCACTTACATTATAGCTTAATCCGTTCCCAAATAACTGAAATTAACGGTTAAAACGTCACTTCTGAACAAATCTAGTAAACACCAGTGAAAATTAAAATGTTTTAAGGAGCAAATTTCACACAACTTTGACCTAATGTTTTGAAGTACGTTTTTTTTTTAAATACATTTGACAGGATGGCTGAATGTTGCCAGATTATAAAAAAAATATTGCAAGCTTCAAATTTAAATCCTACCACAAAATGTAATACGTAACATAAATGTGTGATTAATGTCGCAAATAAAACTTGAGGTTTGTCCCAATTCACCCCCTAGACCCTATTCGCCCCATTTTACGGTACATAACGCCTTAAAACATCCTGTTTTATTTCGTCGTCTATGACAATAGTTCTGGTACCACCGCGTCGATCAGAGGAGAGAGCCACCACCTGAGCGCCAATTCGCCAATGCTGTTTGAACAGTTCTTTCTCCTACAGAGAGTGTTAGAAACATCGTTTTGCAAACGAACATCTTATTAGGTATGTCAGAATTAGACTCAATTACAGGCAAGCAATACTTAATCGATTTGTTGCGCCTAGACACAAGTTTTGTAGTAGAAGGATACTTAGTATCGCCTTACTTCCATGTGGTTGACGATGTAATCCCATTATCGACAGTGATCTCCAATTCACCAAAAAGAATAAAATATACGTTCCCGTTGTTGTGCATCAAACCTTTGAAAACATTTAAGTCGACAATTAACCGGACATGGTTGCTTTAAAATCTTTTCATCTCTTTGAACTCCGTTCCTAATTCTGCTTGACGGCGTACTTGCATTTGACGAGCACACAGGAGAATCCTGACTCGAAGCGTTACTGAGCAATGGCAAGTGAACAATAATTGTTCATCCAGTAGTGCTAGTAGAGCCACTGATAATAATTATCAGTTTCGCAATTAGATAAATTTCTAATTAATGGAGTCGAAGTGCAAGCTACATTGTATTCGAAAATATCGTTATTCGGAGAGGGCATTGGTGTCATATCCAAAGAAGGTTCTATAATATCAGCCGATTCGTGTGAAAACTCTTCAGCTTCTTCAGCACATGGCTCTGAATCCTTATGTCCTATAGAGTTATCGTTTGGTATTGGGGAAGCAATTATGGGTAAAATTGCAACCGGATTTGATATCATGTCGTGAATTATAGGTTCAAAATTGCCATCAAAACTTCCTGTACTATTTTAAAAGAGTATGAACCCGAACATCGTTTTGTACTGCTCGCACTGATGTTCAGCAGTACAGGTGATACTAAAAATAAAAACAGGTCATTAGTTAAAAAGTTACCACTATAATAAAACGGGGGGGGGGGGGGTACATAAATATAAATAGAAACCAACAGATAGCAGCACAAGTATGTTTAAGTTATTGTTCTAATATATTATTTCAACACCGCCACTTTATCTAGACAATAACTTACTTAATTACACAATAAAATTTTAATACCTAATAACCACATAGTTCCCGATCTCGCGGGATCTCTTCAAAAATGAGATGTGGAAGATATTCCAGGGAACTCTTCAAAAATCAACATAATGAGCTCTGCGTTTGAATTTAATAGATGTATACTCACTTAGGGCATTGAAAAAATAGTTTAAAAACGGACTTAAACTAACTTAAAACTAAAGAAAGCTACGAATTACGAATTTACAACAATTAAAAAAGAAACTATATTACAACCTATCCTCTATGCTATAATAACCAAGCTTAAACTAAATAATTTAAAAGAAACGACTTAAATCTAATCTAATTAAAAAAAAATTAGACTTACAATTTTATTAAAAAAACTAACTACAGTAACTACTAATAATCGATATCAAACTAAACCTACGTTAAATAGTTTAACCAAAAAACCAGGAAAACCCAACAAATAAACTTATTAATTGACAAATACAACGAAACCAATTTAGAATATACGAAACAGCAGGACCACTACAGACAAATAATCATACGACTGATAATACACTGGGAAGTGCGTATTCTACGATAGTACCGAAGCGCTCGGCCGATACCCAACCAAATGAATGTAACGAAACCATAGCGCGATCTATTTATCGAGGATAAAGACAACTTGGATTATTTATTTATACTCCGTTCGGGCATTTTCTTTGTACTAAAAGTTTAATTATATTGATATTATTTTTTTCATACCTTTTTACTATTTATTTACTTTTTTTCGATAAATTAAAACAATAACATGAACCGAAGTCGTGTAACGATCGACATAGAATTATTTATAAATAATTTATTTCTTATTTTTATTTTTTGATTTTTGAAATAAAAATATACTATGTCCTTTCTAAGGTTCTAAACTATATCTGTACCAAATTTCAACCAAATCCGTCAAATAGTTGCGGAGATTAATGGTATAAGCATAGAATGTTCGACGTGATTCTTTAATTTGACATAACTTTTTTATTTATGAACCGATTGACATGAAACAAACACTAAATGTAAATTTAAGCACATCCCACAATATATTCGTGAAAACCGCATCCAACTCGGATCAGCCGTTTCTGAGATTAGCGCGCACAGACAAACAGACAAACAGACAAAAAAAAGTTAATTACATTTTTGGGTTCGACATCGACATAACAATAACCCCTGCTATTTTTTTTATTTTTATTTTCAATGTACAGACAGCACTTTTCTACGATTTTATTATATGTATAGATTTATCCAAGAACTTATAATGTTTCACTGCACATAGAGCTTTTGTTAGCAAATCAGCAGGCATTTTAGCGGTTGACATATACTTTAAATTAACAACTTTTTAGGAATCGTAGTTAGATGGGATCCCTAATTGAGCACTGCCTCTTCTGGTCGTGGGGCGCAGGGGGTTGAGTGAAACACGGTGTTAGGATACCGGATATATTTCGCGTAAACCCCCAGATAGAACCGTTCACTCGGACCAGTGCGCAGTAACTGTCCGTTCCGCCAGTTTTTAATATCGATGACTTTCTTTGCAACATTTTCTCTGATTAAATTATATTTTATATAGATATGTTTGCCCCTTCTATGAAACATAGAAGTCTTCTAAAACATAGAATCTAGTTAATCAATTTAATTGCACTCTGATTATGAACATTTAAAGTAATTAAGCCTTGTGTTATTGATGTAGTTCGATAGCGTCAGCGGGAGTTG
Source organism: Spodoptera frugiperda (assembly GCF_023101765.2). Classification (NCBI taxonomy): domain Eukaryota; kingdom Metazoa; phylum Arthropoda; class Insecta; order Lepidoptera; family Noctuidae; genus Spodoptera; species Spodoptera frugiperda. The sequence goes on from NC_064237.1 coordinate 9,494,444, forward strand.
ATGAGTAAAACTCGAAAGATAAAGTAAATAAGATGATTGTGTATTAATAACTAATAATAAAATACGGCGTCACCGCCGTCGTAAGAATGCGAAGTGCGCAGCTTGGTGCGCAGCGACGCCGGCAAGCCGTCGTGATACAAATGGGAAGTGCGTAGCCTGGTGCGCAGCGACGCCGGCGATTCCAGCCCCTCCAGCCGGTGACACCGATGTCTTGTATAGACACCTTGTGACTCCTTAATATCACAAAGAAATTGCCTAAGCCATAAAATTTCCTCGGCTGCTTCACTGGCAGCCATCTATTCCGACTTAGTTGTGGATGAAGCCACAGTATTCTGTTAACGGCTAGACCAAGTTACAGGACCTCCATTCATCAAAAATATATATCCTGTGTTAGATTTCCTAGTATCCAAATCACATGCATAATCAGAGTCAGAGTAGTTTACTAATTCATGATTACCATGATACACAATAGATAAATCTTTGGAATGAATTAGATAACGGAAATTTCTTTTTACAGCTGTAAAATGGGATGGACCTGGGTTATTGACATATCTACTAACAACATTTACAGCATGGCTATGTCAGGTCTAGATACCAATGACAAAAACAATAGTGCTCCCACTGCCTCCCTGTAGGGAAAATTTATAGGCTTAACATTACTTGTATTCGTTGATAACTGGTTAACTGTTGCTGTAGCTTTCATTTGCCTTTTGCAAGCGATAGATTTTCTTGGTTAGGAAACTTGTGTTTGTGGTGTGCAGCAATGATTGCGTCTTCTTGTTTTTGGGGCAAAGACCGACAGAAAGTTTACATATTTTAATATTAGAGACAATTAAAACTAATGGCTTGCTAAAGTACTCTTTTTTCATAGGGTACTGTTTGATACTCTGTTTTGATTGTTCGCCTGTGTTGCCTTCTGACGTCCCAGCCTGGGAACAAAAGTCTTTTTCCCTCTTTTTTGTACTTGTAGGCAAAAGTGATTCATCCTGGATGTTAACTAATGCATCATTTGTGTCAAGTTGTTCAGGAACTTGCATCCAATCATCAGCATTGTCCAATTCAAAGATGACATTTTCTGTAGCACCTGCTCCATCACCACCAAATGGAACATCAAACCCACTACATGTGGATCCCAAAACACTTGTCACTTTCTCTAGGATTTCATCGGGTAGAATGTAATCTGGTTTGCCACCACCTGTCTGCAATAAAATAAAACACATTATTTTTAATTTGGGTGATCGTGATCTGCCGAGCCTACCCAACTATGTTGGAGTAAAAATCCAGTGAAAACAGAAGCAGTTGTTTTAAAGTTTAAATATTTTTTAAAATATTGTATTTCTATTAAGTATGTCTCTAGTTATGGTATTCAAAGGGTTTATATGTATACATAATTGTCTTAAGCTCTATGTCTAATTTTTCTGACGCGTTCAAACAGTTGTAAAATAAAACATAATTTACATTTTATTACTTTTCATTACATTTATCAGAGAATCAATACTTAGCAGTTCATTATTACTCCTACTATTGATATCTTCATCCATTAGTGTAAACTGAAAAAAAAATGTTTATTCTATTTTTTTTAAGTAATACTCACTTATTGAAATATTCTGCAATCAATAAGTCTCTTTGCATAGAATTATTCATTTCATCAGCATTACTGGCAACAGGCACTGCCTCTGCATTTGGAATTTCTATCTCCGGAGATGTTAACTAATGCATCATTGTGTGTCAAGTTGTTCAGGAACTTGCATCCAATCATCAGCATTGTCCAATTCAAAGATGACATTTTCTGTTCAAACCCACTACATGTGGATCCCAAAACACTTGTCACTTTCTCTAGGATTTCATCGGGTAGAATGTAATCTGGTTTGCCACCACCTGTCTGCAATAAAATAAAACACATTATTTTTAATTTGGGTGATCGTGATCTGCCGAGCCTTCCCAACTATGTTGGAGTCAGCATCCAGTCTAACCAGAAGCAGTTGTTTTAAAGTTTAAATATTTTTCAAAATATTGTATTTCTATTAAGTATGTCTCTAGTTATGGTATTCAAAGGGTTTATATGTATACATAATTGTCTTAAGCTCTATGTCTAATTTTTCTGACGCGTTCAAACAGTTGTAAAATAAAACATAATTTACATTTTATTACTTTTCATTACATTTATCAGAGAATCAATACTTAGCAGTTCATTATTACTCCTACTATTGATATCTTCATCCATTAGTGTAAACTGAAAAAAAAATGTTTATTCTATTTTTTTTAAGTAATACTCACTTATTGAAATATTCTGCAATCAATAAGTCTCTTTGCATAGAATTATTCATTTCATCAGCATTACTGGCAACAGGCACTGCCTCTGCATTTGGAATTTCTATCTCCGGAGGTACATCTACTAAACTCTTTAACCCGTTGTCTGTCGGAACGCAGATCTACGCGAGACACAATGTGTTTTCTATTGTGTCTTATATACCGTCAGACAAGGGGTTAAACAACAAATGTTATGCAGCACTGCTGTAGCTATTATTACAGAGTGAGCTCGTAAAAGATTCAGGCGCAAAGCCAAAGCCACAACAGGAAATCGTCGCTTCCATACCCCGAAACATCTAAAACCTACGGTAATTAATTTTCTTGCTACAGTTTAATTCAATTATAAATAGTGATATCCAAATACAACACTTATAGTATAATAACACCTCCTTCCAAAATCCTATGTTGGGCAGTGTTATTGGGTTTTTCCATCTAGAATTTCTCAGTGGCAGCCACGGAGTCTGGATGTCCCCGGTTGTTGGCAATAGATTTGCTCTCTATTACATGGAACTTAAACATAACTGGTACAATGTAGGTGCGGTTCTGCCTAACCCTTCAGATATTACAGATGTGAGTTATGGTAGAATAGTACAAATAAAGTAACAACATTATAACGTATGTATGAAATTGTCAACTTACCTATCAATGCAATTTCTTGTTCGGATATGCGCTTCATTGTACAATATTTGACCTTATGTTTGCGGGTTTAATAGTGGTGGTAAAAGGTAAGGCTTCAGAGGATACGCACTATTTCCCAGCAACCATCCGTTGCCAAATAATCCACTTTCACATTGTGCTGAAAAAAAGATGCTTTATTTCTGTTTAAATTATGTGAAAAAGTAAATACTTACAGATAGGTATATGTCCTTACCACGCAGTTCGGAAGCATTGAATATAGTGGCATCATGAGCAGAGCCAGGCCAGCGAGCCACCACATTCATGAAAAGCAGATTGGCATTACATACTGCTTGCACATTCAGGGAAAAGTAACCTTTTCGGTTTCTAAATTCTTCTCCAACCTGAAAACCTGTGTTGAAAAAAGTAGTATTTAAAAACGAGGCCCAATTCCCCCCTTCCCAATCTTCCCCATCCCCATTCCCGAACAACAACCCTTAAATTCCTGACTCCCAAAAAGCCAGTAACGCACTTGTAAAGCCTCTGGTGTTTCAAGTGTCCATGGGCGGCGGCGATTGCTTACCATCAGGTAATACGTCTGCTCGATTACCGGCATGTCTCATAAAAAAAAAACGAGTGTAACTGTTTTTATGTAGGTACCTACTGAAGAATTCTGTTCTAAAATAAGTAAAAAAAAGATAAAAATATTTATTATTCCGATAAATCATTATCTGATTCTTCAGAAACATTAACAATAACTTGATGTGGTAAAGAATTAAAGTATGTATGATACTCTAAGGGAATCACTTCTGACCGGTACATATCAATTAAATCTTTATATTTAGAAGCAGGGATCAAAATAGGTTCAGAATATGCAGGTTTTAATTCGGTAAGCACAGAGTTCCTCGTGTTACCGCGGATCACTAAAATATCATAATCAGATTGAGTCAAGTCATATTTAAAAAACAGTTTGTTAGGATCACTACCATCTGCATGAACTTCGCGAATGTTACTCCAGTTAATTTTCTTGCCCTTAATGTCTTTCAGCCAAATCTTATTATTAACAAGACACTTAAAATCAAATACGTCATTTTGGGTTACATTGCGTACAACATAGGGTTCTCCTTCATTCTTAGCCCATCTTACTAATAAACGCCATTCATGAGGGGTAAATATAGTTTTTGTTTGAGAAGCCCTCTTTACGACAGAGTGTACACTGTCGCCCTCATTTTGGGTGTGTCCCTTTTGTAAAAATCTGTGTGTTATGGATATGTTGTACTTTCTCGCTGCGTAAACGTAGAGTATACTACAAAGCGGTTACGATTTTGGCCAGCACAGTTATCTGACCAAAATCGAAACTCTTTGACCCCTTGGTCAACATTAGTGTGTATAAAATCTAGGAGGTAACTGCTAACCTCATTTGCGCCACGTTTTGCCACCGATTCGTCCCACATATAACAAACGGCCTTTTTTTGCCCATGTCAAAAACCGTGAAGTTAAAGGTCTTACTATTTCAAATTTTTCATTAGCCTCAGCTATAAGGTTTTCATATTCAGTTGGCGTATAAATTCTGTCATTTTTTCTAATGTGCCTCTTTGCTGTCCCAAACATTCTATCGTTGGGAAGGAATGAATGACCTCTTTTGGGTATGTAATACTCTATTTTACTTATATTGTTGTTTTGATCAGCCACTAGAGCAGTGGTTCCTAACCTTTTCAATGTCACTACCCCTGTGAACAAGTATGGGAATTGAGTTTACCCCTAGCCAATTTAAAATAATTAAAACCACACAAATTCGAACGAAAATATGTTTATTATCTAATTAAATTCTAAGAAATTGCACGTTTAGGTAACTAGTAAAGTAAAGTAATGTGTAAATCTTGGAGTTAAATGGTGTGAAGGTTGAAATTGCTTTGCATTCGCAAGTTTGACAATATTAGGTTCGGTTTCACTCAACGCGCATCTCATGTCATGCTCAACATTCAGACGGTTTCTGGCTTTTGTTTTTAATGTAACAAGAGTTGAGAAACCAGTTTCACATCTGTAAGTTGTAGAAAATGGAATCAACATTTTTAAAGCTCTGTCAGCTATAATGGGATATTCTGCAGCTGTTTTTCGCCAAAATGTGCTTAGTTTATCATTTTGAAAATCAAATTTCAATGAGTTATTCTTACGCAGCCCGAGAAACTCTACTTTCGCTGACACATCTTCGTCCTTGAAAATATCAAGTAGAAAATGGTCTTAAAATCCAGGAGTAGGACTCACGACTGTCCATGTTCGGAAAATATTGCTGCAGTGAGTCTATCACGGCAGTTAAATGTTGAACCACGGAATTTTCAAACGTGATTTTCTCTTGTTTATTATTTACTAATTGCTCACTTAGTTGTGTAAACATTGACACATCACCAGCTTGAACTCTGCGTTGGTAAAGTTCCAATTTGCGCAAAAAACTTGCGATTTTATCCTGCAACGTCAAAATATTCGTTTCATTTCCTTGCAGTGAAATATTCAGACTATTAATTTCAGTGAAAAAATCAGCAAGGTACGCCATTTTTAGAATAAATGTTTGGTCTTTAATTTTTGCATAATATTCTTTTTCTTTTTGTGTTCTCTGATTTTCAAAAAACAATCCAATTTCTTCTCGTAATTCGTAAACCCTTGTGGCGACACCTGCCACGTGACAGATGACAGATGACAGATGTCGCACATAGACTATCGACGAGCAAATCAACGGATGACGTCACAAATATCCTGCATCGCACATATGAAGTTTGCATACGAATTAACACGGATAGAAAATCCCAACGAACAACAGTTGGGCAGAAAGCCCGCCAGGCATGATCACCTCGCCTGGTCGGAGGATCCTCCTTTTCTTAGGGAACTTTACTCGCTGTTCCCTAAAGTGGTGACCCCGACGTGATTGAACCCACCTTCACGGAGCAGATCCCTCCACCACTGCAGCGGATCTTGATGCCGGCTGATCAACGGCTCCTGTAAATATATTTATCAAATTCCACGATTCCGGCTGCTGTTGGATTTTCTGGTATCAATCGCGAAACTTCGACATCGAAGTCCTCCCAAATAGGGAAGATGCAATATTTTTATTTATGTTTTCATTGTAAAGCATTCCATGTAGAATAGACCACAAGTATTTTAAAAATTAAAAAAACCCTAATTTTTTTGCAAAAAATGCGTTTTGAAACTGACAGTTTAAATTTTCGCGCGGAAACGGACCTATAGTTCCGATGACGTCATACCTGTTTGTCAATGTTTGTCACTGTTCAATGTTTTTTACCGTCGCTGGCTTTTTTCAAAATTTTCTCTATTTTCAAGATATATTTTGATAAAACTAAAAATGGACATCCCATCAACATCGGGTGATTACAACAACAGCACCAAAAATAGCCGCATTGACTCATGTTTCGTGCCATTGTGTCCATCAACTTCAACCAAATTTCCTAATAAATTGTTTTTAACTGGGCCTTCTGATCCCAAACTGAGAAAAAAGTGGTTCCAAGCTGCGAGGAGAACGGATAAGTATTCTCCAAAGACCATCATTCGATGCTGTGAAGACCACTTTGATGTAAGTCGGCAAATATTTTATACCTTACCTATAAACGCATCTGTTTCATGCTTGTAAGCAAAAAACGTTAGTAATTCTTAAATACTATACTTAAATATAATAAAATTACCAATCTTGTCTGACTTAATTTTTATTTTACAGTTGGAGAACGATGTCGAAAATTGGATGAAGTTTAAAATGTTTGGAGGAAAACTTTTCCTGAAAAAAGACGTGGTACCACATATTTTTGAGTGCCAGAATAGAATGATGCCACCAAAACCCACTTAAACCCAGTAGGTATTCATGAAAAGGAAAAGACGTGAAATTCTTGAGAGCATTGAAAGTACACCAGGTATAATTTTGATTTATTCTTTCAGATATATTCTTCTTGTACTGGAGACAGAACAATATTTAAACTTTCAAATTTATAATATTAGAATACTGTTTTCTAATGAAGAACTAATTTTTTTTTTTCATATTTCAGATCCATCTTCAGAATGTTCATTAAACACCGAAACACCTGATTCACAGAATATTGAAATATGTCCAATATCCAATGATAAAAGTGTACAAGTGGCTATATATCCCTATAAACGATCGAGGTAAGTTCAAGCAGAAATAAAAATACCCCAAAAGACTGTAGCTTTGTCAACTAAGCAAGTCAATGTAAGGGACTGCAAAACATCGCCAATAAAAGTGAATACGTATAAATTTATATACTCAGACTCCAGTGACATTGACAGTATCCGGAGTTTATTTAAACCTGAAGAAGAGACTGGTAGCACTTCAGAATCTGTTTTAAGTGAACGTAAACAATCAAAACAGTTACGTGATATAACAATGAGTCGGATAATGACACAGCCTCAGTTATATATAGGGATTCCACTTTCTTGTATTATTCTTATAGAACTTCTGCAAAAACATTTAAATTGTAAACTGTACCATATTTGTTTAGTTTTGAAAACAGTTGCGGCTGAATGAACCATTTTCATTTTTAGCTGAAGATTTTGATATTCACGAAACGACAGCAAGCAGAATATTTTCTAAAATTTGTTGGGAAATGGCTGAAATATTAAAAAAGTTTATTATAAAGCCTAAAAGTGAGTTTGTCTGATTTATTTTATATTTCTGGAAATACTTATTTTTTGTAATAAATACAGAAATAAAACTAAGCTTTCTACTTACCTCAACTCAAACCACAATGGTGAGTCACTTTGACGTTTGGTGGTGGAAAAAATCATATTAATATTATCAGTGATCATTTGCTTTGATAATATTTCAAGAAATGATTGTGGAGAGTCCAACTTTCCAATCAAACTTGAACACAGTTTATGAATGCTTATAGTTTGTTGGTCTTCTCGAAAGTAGCGAAGAATATTTGCTTGACAATCTTTTTCTTTGACAACATCTAGAAATTCACTTAATATATCCACCTAAAAATATACAGTAATTATTGTAACACATATTCAACAATGTTTTTAAACAAAAAAGTACAAGAAACTACTTACAAAAAAAAGTAAGCATTTTAATAACAAAATTTTCATAAATATTATTTTTGCATCTTCCTTATTGAGCCTGTTTTAGAAGGACCAGGGGTCGGTTTTTCGGGCACTGGATTGTTCGCTGTGTCCTCATCGGGCAAGACAATTCATTATATTGTCTTGCCCGATGAGGACTGCAGGTCATTATATTTTGCTGTTGATATAGGTAGCCTTTCTTTGTAAGCCAAACCAGGTAATTTGAATTCGTCCTCATTAACTGCCTTCATAGACCGAAAAGAAACTGGTGTGTTGACCACACTTGATGCCCACGGACAATTATTAAAATTTCTGTAAAACATGAGCCGTGGGTGTTGTTTCTGGACTCTAAATTCACGCACAGGTCTTATGGGAAAAGGACAAGTTTTTTTGTAAAATGGTTTTAGAAATGCAGTCCAGCCCTTGAATGCATCTTGTGAGCATTCGATGACATTGAAAGGTTTCGATCTCTGTCGAGCTCCACGCACATGTTCAGCCCATTCTTCAGGAAGTTCAATTCTAGCCTTTTGATTTAAGTAGGCCATATTACGATCGCACTCCATGTAAGAGTGTCCTCTTATCGGGAATATAACTGTGACAGATTCTAAGCGATTGCAGCAGTGAACTAAGTAATGTAGCATTCTAAAGATGGTATAATTTTTATTTTGACCACCACATGAGTCACAAAAAATTATAAGAGTCTTGACCTGTACCTCCATTTCATTATATATGAAATTAAACAGACTACATCAGACAGGCTACATCGTCTGATCCTTTTTTTCCAATACTCTCATCATACACGAAAAAATAAGATGAGGAATCCGCAAGCACATGAACATTAAACATGTAATAACTCAGCTGTCTTTTGTAATACACGTCGTTTGTAGTTATGTTCGGTACAGGAAGATTTTTTGAGAAATCCATTGCAATCGCTATTGTTGTGACATCTTGCCTAGCTCTCAAACGAGCTTTTCTTTTTTTATCATAAAATACTTCAGCTCTCGTTTTGTGAGCTAAGTTTTCAATTTCAAGCCTTCGAAGTTGAGACAAAATCTGAGATTTTTCTTGTCCATCAGGAAGAGAAGCAATCTTAATTTCAAAATGTTTTTTCTCAGCTTGAAATTCATCGCAAGTCGAACATGTATCCATCCTGGGATAACCGAATGATATATTGAAATTTTTGTTAAAAAAGTTGCGATATGTTTCGTATGATACTTTATTATTAGGATTCTTTTCATTGGATTCTTTTCATTATAAGAATCTTAGAGATTCACAAAATGTATCAAGATGTACGGTCAAGATACTCGTATAATTAGATATCAAACTTCACAAGGTAAGTTCGTTTGATTCTTAATTATACTTCGTATCTCTCCCGAAGATGATTACAGTTTACATGCAGATGTTTAGAGTATCGAAAAAATTAAACTTTAGAATAATCACAATAACGACATTTATTGAAATTAACTTAAGTAGTCATCTTCTCTTATAGTAATAATTACAATCAACTTACAATCAAGTATCACAGCGATAATCACTACAATGATAAATTATAATAGAGGTAGACCTAGGTATCATAATTATTAAACAAGGTAACATAATCAGTCATACAAATCAATATTATTTGAGCAATGATTCCGCAACTAGGGCAATCAACTTACAATCAAGTATCACATCGATAATCACTACAATGATAAATTATAATAGAGGTAGACCTAGGTATCATAATTATTAAACAAGGTAACATAATCAGTCATACAAATCAATATTATTTGAGCAGTGACTCCGCAAATAACCTCCGCAGAAGTAATATCCCTATTATAGTACTTCAAGAAAACATGTGAGGATTCCGACCAGCCGGCGGCTTTCCGAATAACCTCCAGATTTATGCCTGCTCTACGGGCAGCAGACGTTGACGCGTGTCGCGTACTGTGCGCGCCGTACAGTTTTATATCTATGCCACTTTTTTCCAAAGTGTATTTTACCCAGTGAGATAAAGTTTGAGAACCTACTTTTTTGTGGGGTTTTTGGTAACTAATAAACAGTGACTGTTCCTGATTTCGGAGATGGGATGTTTTATCTAAATAACATTTTAGAGTTAAGGCTGGGCAAATTTTTGGATTTTCTTTGATATATGGCAATGCAATTAAGGGTTGAACAGATCCTGGCCTTGAAGTTTTTATTAAGTCATCAATTTTTATGAGAATTTTATCATGTTCAAATAAAATATTTCTTATCTTAATAAGGGTTAAAGTTTGCATTCTTTGCGCGGATGCTATTGCTAAAAGGGTTACAGTTTTATGGGATAAATCTTTCAATGATATTGACTCATTAGGTAAGTAATCAGCTACATAATTAAGTACTAAGATAGGATTCCAAGTAGTATTATATTTGGGTGCGGGTGGTTTTATGCGGTATACACCTTTAAAAAATCGTTTAGTTGCGTCATTACAGGTTACTTCTTGACCTAGGATTATAGATAGTGCTGAACGATAGCTATTTAGTGTGCTATAAGAAGCACCTGAGTTAAATTTTTCAGTTAAGAAAGTTATAAACAGTTTAGTATTTGAATGCAGGTAATCAGTACCCTTATTATTGCAATATTGCCACCAGGACTTCAAAATATGATTATATTGAGTTAAGATATTTTTAGAGAAAGAGGCATATCATAATATCAAGAGACTCCTCCGGGACTTCATGACTTAGCAATGCTTGCTTGATAATTTCCCGGCCATCAATGTTAGGTCCTTGTGGAGGGGATGCGCCTCTCTGAAAGGGGAAATTAACAGATCTTTGTTAGGTTTGAAGTAAAGTGCTTTTGATTTCAGTAGATTTGTCCATACTGGGTACCAGGGTTGAGTGGGCCAGTATGGCACCACCACCACCCCCTCTGCCTTGTCACTTTTAATTTTATGAAGAACTTTAGAAATAATACTAAAGGGTGGAAAAGCATAAAAGTTTATGTTTTCCCAGCTGAAGGTAAAGGCATCTACTTTCTCAGAATTTGGATCTAATTTCCATGATGCATATCTTGGACATTTATTATTTTGGTTACTTGCAAATAAATCAAATGCTGGCATACCAAATGAGAAAATTATTTGTTGAAAGGCATATGGAGCTAATTCCCATTCTGTATCAATGTTATGTGCTTGACGCGACTCGGAATCTGCAATAACATTTTTACTGGATTGAATATAGGATGCAAACAAGTGTAAATTACGTTTTTCGCACCATTGCCATATATCCCTTGCAATGTTATTTAGGTGGGGAAATTGTATACCACCCATCTTGTTGATATAAGCAATCCTCAGCAAAATATTAGAGTTTTTAAGATTCGAAGCGAATATTTTTAGGCCATAGAAAGCTGCTAACAACTCAAGAGTATTTATATGTAGTAATAATTGAGAATAATTCCAATGTCCATTAGCAGTTCTGTTATTGCATGCTACACCCCAACCCGTGGTTGAGGCATCACTAAATATCTCTAGACAATAGTTATCAGTCTGGAACGAACAAAGTGAGTGGTCAATGTTATCTCTCCACCAAATTAGGTCAGATTTAATATTATTTGGTAGAATCATATGTTTATTATAATTATTAGAATAATTAAGTGCCAAGAACTTTTCCCTTTCAAGTAACTTTGTGTATACCCAGCCATATTTCACAGCTGGGCATGCAGATGTTAGTAATCCTGTATAACTAGCAAATTCTCTGATTGTGCACTTCTTTTTATTTAAAAAATTATTTGACAGTTGTTTTATACGGTTTCTCTTTTCGGCAGGTAATGTTAGACACATATTTGAAGAATCAAATACAAAACCTAAGAATGTGCAGACTTTTTTAGGTTCACTATTACTCTTTGTATTATTTATTATGAATCCTAACTTTTCTAATAACGTCTTTGTTGTTTCCACATTATTGAGACAATTACTGAATGAGTCACCAATGCACAGAAAATCATCAATATAATTAACTGACAAATAGCCTAATGAGCGTAAGTACTCTAATGTTGGTTTGAGTAATTTTGTAAACATATAAGGAGCAGTACATAGGCCAAATGGTAGTACATTAAATTCGAATAATTTATCTCTAAATAATTCTGAATTCCAATAAAAACGGAGATAAACTCTATCACTTTCTGCTACTGGTACCAGGAAATATGCATCTTTTAAATCGATTGTGGCCATGAAATAGTTTTTATCAATTAATTTTAATGCTGTACGGTAGTCTTCCATTTTAAAATGGTTGAGAATTATAAATTTATTCAGTTCTTTTAAATTCAGTATAAACCGGTGTTTTCCGTTGCGCTTGGGAATGGTAAAAATAGGTGAAATGAATTGTTTTTCACATGGGGTGCAGCAGGAAATAAAGCCTGCTTCTAACATTTCAGAGATACACTCATCAATTATCTTAGTTTCTGTAAATTAATAAGATTTGGATTTTGCAATATTTGTTGTCTGATATGGTTCACAACGAAATGGTATCTTATATCCCTTAATCCAAGACAGAATAGTTTTGTCACTTGTTATATGAAGCCATTCATGATAGAAATATCGGAGTCTGCCGGCAGTAGGTATATTATTAATTACCTGTGATGGGGTTGTTAACGTCGACGAGATTGTTGTGGGTAGTTGATCCGCGGGCGTGTGGTCGTCGTCGTCGGTACACGACGATGGTCCCGTGGCGCCGACGGTGGTGGTAGCTGACGCCGATTCTGGCTGGGGTACACTCGCGGTTCGGCGGCTGGTGCCCGCGGCGCCCCCCGAGTGTTTAAAGCCGCAGGATAACGAGATGTAGATGTGTTGGGTTGCCCACGGTGAGACTGGTTAAACTTGGCCGTGTTTGTACTGAATCTTAGCTCTGAGGCAGACGCTGATATAGCCTTGGATGATTTTAGATGTTCCGACAAGTTGGAACCGAACAAATGATCATCTATTTTAGTGTTTTTAATTATTTCTCGTTTTTGCTTGCTTAGAGAATTTACAATAGCAAACCTTCTAGAAAGAGATTCTCTGTAATGTGTATCACATAGTAGGCGCCTAGCATCGCTTAATGTTTTTATGACATCTTGGGGGACATTCTCTTTTTGTGACAAGACTAAATTCAGTGCTTTGCCAATTGCTGAAATACAGCTAGACATTTGATTTTGTCTTTGTTCGCTGTATGCATCTCTTTTGATATTCTTATCAGAGAGTGCTGATTTTATTTCAGGATTCAATGCGGGTGCCTTCATATTTGTGCAATTTTCAGCAGGTAGGTATTGTTTCAAAATATCAGTTTTTTCATCCTTGGATAGGCCATTAGTTAGGATGTGTTTCCACCTTGTTACTAAATCTTTATGTAAATTATCTCCAAATGATTTATTTTGCGTAGGAGCTGAGCCTAGCAATTGCAAAATATCTGGGTCCAGATCTTGGTTTTCCTCTACTGATCCGTCACTTTCTGGTTGCATCTCAATAGTTGGGATTTCATCTGCAACAACGTAAATTTATATTTTACGTGTAGGTATTTGTCATACCTAGTACATATCCACACACGGTAAACGTCGGGATAGCAATGTTGGCGTAAAACGCACTGTATAACTATGTATTAGTTATCTGGCATCCACACACGATATACCTACGTCGGGATAGCACACGGATTATAATAATTTTATAACACTCGGCACTAGTGTAATTTAATGTTTGAAATAAAAGGAGAAAACAACGTTTGAGTACTCACCTCGAGGTTCTAGATCGCTAATTATATCAACATGTGACGACTGCGCGGGAGATAATGGCGGCATCGGTTCATCATCGGAAGTTGATGATGAAATTCTCCTTCTATTTTTCACCAGTTTCTTTACCTTTTTGTATAACTTTTCGACCATTTCACTATCATCCTTGTCGGATCGCTTCCTTTTTCCCATTTTAGAATGTTTTTATCGTTTTTATGAAGAGAAAACGATTTTTCAAGTGTGACTTTGACAACACAAAATCACGTAATGACATTCCAGGTTTGGTAGTGTAGTGGCGGCGTGCATAGTGTTGCGAAAATTTAGTAATAAAAATACGCCTTATTTTTGTAGTCGACTTTAAAAATATCTAAATAATAGCTATAAAAAGTGTGATTGGGACAGCATCATCTCGCGTGCTGCTGCATGTAAACTGTAATCATCTTCGGGAGAGATACGAAGTATAATTTCGCATTTTCTTCACCTACTCGTGGACGACGACGTTGTACATTAGATACGGTTATAAGCCCACTTAAATAATTATCCTGATCATACCTGTTCGCGAAACTATTAAATTGTCTTATTATTCTTGTCCTCTGCTCTTCACTTATTGTGCGGGTCGGAGGGATCAGGCTGTGGATCGTTTCCTCGACGTACCCGTGATTTGGTCAGGGAGCCAGTGGACTGTATGATGTTGGTGGAGAGAAATAACTCTAGTACTGAATTAACAATACTTTATTCCATAGGTTACATTAATGATGCTAACACCGTAGTGGATTCACTTACGCGACTACTTAATCAACAAACACACTCTGACGATACATTGATATTACGTAAAAGGATAATTACGACACTTACATAATGACGTTCATTGACACACTGAGGACGTCTCGAAAGGAGTCGTCCTTATATAGGCGGGCCGCGCAAACAAGATCGTTCCTGTCCTGGGTGCACGTCGCGGGCGTCGCCGCGTTACCGACAAGTTCGTGCAAGCCCAGGAGCATGTTTAAACCAGACAGCGGCGGCACGGAACAAAGGATTGCCGCCGCTCACCTTTGATATTCGTGTTTAAACATGCTTTTTAACAGGAACGATCAGGTTTGGTACATGTCGCGGGCGGCTCGCCACCTTATAATATTGCTGTCGTGCACATTTCTCCCGCCGTCGCCATCAGGCGACTCCTTGGTGGGCACGACTATGCGCTCCGCTGGTCTTCGGAGTACGAGTCCTGTGGTCATGCTACTCGTACCTCTTCATCTGCGTCTGGTAGCACCTGCGTTACTCTGCCTTTGGGCCAGGTGTTACGTGGAAGGTCAGGGTCGGAGGTTACGATGACGTCTCCATTCTTGGGTGATGTGCTGCTGCCGAGGGCTCCCGCCGGTTTTATAGGCGCGGCAGGCACTCATCTTCTCATCTTTGCCAAATCGGCGACACCGGTGGTACGAGCTTCCAGCTTATAGACCACGCATGTGACTCACTACCTAAACCTAACTTAACCTAAAGTGCTTAAGGCGCTTTCACCTAAGTCCCTATCAGCCGCTTAGGTAGCGTTGTCACTACATACTAATTGAGGCTAATCTATACCTATACTTATTAGCTAATCTTTACCCTAACATGTACCTATACCTATACTTATGACCTAGACTTATATCTATAAATTAACCTATACCTAATTATAGACTGCCTAGGAGCGGCGCTAGCTAAAACTACAATAAATGAGCTAGCTATTCTTATACTCTTTACACTTTAAGCTAGTAAATGAGGCTCTATTTCTTTTATCTTTGTGCCTATCTACAGCTACCATTGTAGGACCATAATAATTTAATTCATGAGGCCGTAATTGATTGACCAAACGGGGGTACGGGTACGTAGTATTCTCGCTATTAAAACTTCTATGAAAATACGTACATAACTTCTTATGCTTATTATTACGTTTGGGTACAACAGGGTTTATTATTTCTTTATTCACGTCCTGTATCGCTTTTATTTTCCCGCGCGAACGTGAAGTACCTGCGCCGGCGCTGTGAGTACTTATCACTGATAAGGAACTGTCGCACGGCGTCGCTCTGTTATCCTGTGTGGCGGCGATCACTTTTGGCACTTCGGCGCGTTGTTCGTTCCTATCTAGGCGTTTTAGGGCGCCTAGATGAGACTTCGGCATTGTAGGTGCTTCTTGTTTCTTCTTGTTGAAGTTTCTATCGGGTAATCTTCGATTCTTCTGTGCTAGGATGCCTAAGGTTCGCTGTTCTAGGTCTTCAATAGGTATCCTAGGTCCTACACATACTGGTTCTTCTGTTGGTTCCTGATTTTCTTTAATTGTAATGTGGCCGCAGAATGTACTTGTAACTTTATTTACTGTGTATTTACATCCATGTAATACCCAACCGAGTTTCGTGTATGATGCTACCGGTTGGTCGCGCGGACCTGTACGTGTCTTCGTGGCTTGTAACAAATGCCAGTTGTCTTGGCCAATTAAAATCATTGGTCGTGCGCTATCATAAACAAGAGTGCTACGTATATCATCTAAATGCTTACAATTCTTGATATCTTCGGTATGTACAGTCTGCGCCGTGACTTCCAGCCTAGTTACGGTGCGCGCCGCCTCTATCTTCTGTGGGGCGCTATGGTACTTGCCTTGTATGTGGAGGCTCACGGTACGGCTTCGCTCGTGCTTGAACTCTGTGCCTAAGCCTTGTATGCACATAGAACTTTCTGGCCCATCTGCACCTAGGATGTCTGCTACCGACGCGGGTATCAAGGTGACTGTACTCCCATCATCTAACAAGGCGTATGTATGTATACTAGCATGTGGTCCGCTCAATGTCACAGGAACTATCTTCAAATACGCGCGGCGATTGTGAGGCGAAGTTGTTTCCCGCGCTGACGTCACGAACTCGTGTGTCGTCATCGCTGGCGGCGCGTGCGGCGCTGTGTTTACATTACGCTCTTTGTGCAACAGTTTGTGATGCTTCATGTTGCATTCCTTTACGTCACAAGTAGGCGCTCTACACGTTGATCTTCTGTGTTTACTTTTTAAACATCTAAAACACATGTTATTCGATTTTGCTATATTCCAACGCTTATCTATGTCTAGCTGCTTGTATTTACTGCAGTCTGGTAACTTGTGGCCGTGCTGCTTGCATGCCGGGCATCGCTCACTTGATGTCTTCTGACGAGTATTTACCATAAACGTGCGCTCAACTCTGCGCCGTCGTCGTTCATCAATGGCGTTATCCCTATCTCGCTCTGGCAGTGCGTACGCGCTACACTTGTCGGCCTCTTCATTCATGAACATAGATAAGAGCTTCAATACGGGAGTATCTTCAAGCTTTCTATTAGCCGCGTAATCGTACCATTTATGTTTTAATATTGGTGTTAGCTTATCTATTATAGATCGCGACATTTCGGGGCTGTGTAAATACTGAACTCTATTTAGTGCTTCTATCGTACCTACTGTGTTTGCAATACGACTAGCAAATATACAAATATCCCTAGGGTCATCCTTTAATCTAGGTAATAATTTAACTTTATCTAATTCGGTCATTATCAAGGCCTCAGGTCTACCAAAACGTCTTTTTAGTGCATCTAGAATGACCTGAGGGTCAGATTGACTAAACAGTAAACACTCTACAGCTTCCTTTGCGGCGCCTCTGAGGCTTAACCTAATCCTAGCAATATTTTCTACGCTAGAAAAATACGTGTGTGAGTCACAATACGCGGCCTTATACGCTATCCACTCACCGGGTTTTCCATCGAAGACTGGTAGCCGCTGCATGTACTTCGGTGGCTCTCTCGAACTGCGCGTGACTTGCGCTAGTGCCGCGGCGAGGGTTCCTACGTCTATTAGTTTATCACTAATATTGCCGTGTGACACTTCACTCGCGATATTGCCCTTTGTATTCGCACACACACTTTCACGCACTTTGCCGTAGCCGTCGTCATCTCGTAGCGGCTGCGCGCCGGCCGGGGCGCCGGGGTACGTCGCTGTCGCTGCGTGGGCTGCGTCTCTGCTGATCCTCCCGCCGTTGGCGTCGTGTGGCGGCGGTCGAGTCTCACCTCCGGGTGGCGGCGCGGGTCGCGCTAGCCACGTTCCAATCCTCACGGAGGCGAGGTCGTCCACCAGCTCTTCGTCGTCGCTCGACTCAGCTTCGACTCTAAGGCGCTGCAGTTTTAGTTCTTTCAGCCGTCGCCTTGCCTGCGCTTGCTGGAGCTGGACATCCATATCAGCCATCTCTAGCTGTTCTATGGCCTCTAGCTCTGCGAGGCGTTTCTTTTTCGAGCACGTAGAACGGCGTGACCTCGTATCGCTAGGCTTGAGTGTGGCGTCAATGTTGGTAGTCGCCGTAGACCCGCTTCCTGTGTCCGTCACTCGGACCGAGCTCGATTCTGGTGCCGGGGTGCTGGCACCCGGTCCGGCGGTCACTGAAAGCTCTTGCTGGGTCTGTTCTCCTTTCGATTCTCCACTACGGCTACGTGTTAGCACCATGTTGCTGGAACTTGATTTGGCTCTGAAGGACCAGAATGTGCGGGTCGGAGGGATCAGGCTGTGGATCGTTTCCTCAACGTACCCGTGATGTGGTCCAGAGAGCAAGTGGACTGTATGATGATGGTGGAGAGAAATAACTCTAGTACTGATTTTACTCAATACTTTATTCCATAGGTTACAAATAAATGATGTTAACACCGTAGTGGATTGACTTTACACGACTACTAAATCGACATTAACACACTCTGACGATACATTTAACTTTACGTAAAAGGATAATTACGACACTTACATAATGACGTTCATTGACACACTGAGGACGTCTCGAAAGGAGTCGTCCTTATATAGGCGGGCCGCGCAAACAAGATCGTTCCTGTCCTGGGTGCACGTCGCGGGCGTCGCCGCGTTACCGACAAGTTCGTGCAAGCCCAGGAGCATGTTTAAACCAGACAGCGGCGGCACGGAACAAAGGATTGCCGCCGCTCACCTTTGATATTCGTGTTTAAACATGCTTTTTAACAGGAACGATCAGGTTTGGTACATGTCGCGGGCGGCTCGCCACCTTATAATATTGCTGTCGTGCACACTTATCATTTTAAAACATTTAAAACGATTACACTTGCAGTCATCGCCAATTTCATGTCCTTGGAGTCGAAGTTTCTTTAAAACATCACTCATTCTTCCTGTCTGTTTTCTTTTCTTCGTATTTCTAATCACGTCGTTGTTTTCAGTCATTATATTAAGAAAAAACACTAAAATCCGTATAACATAACCTTACAGAACGCCAGATTCACAAAGACTGACAAAAGAATTGGCGGGATCGCCGCTGATTTGACAGCAAGATGGCGGTCGAGTGCGAGGCGCCTGCAACTGGACATTTATCGTTATTGTCGAGAACACCTGTGACGCTAAGCATTCTAGCCGTGTAGCCCAAATATTAAAAACGTTTTATCTCGGGACTGTCAGCGATATTGCTAAGTTTGTAAACGCGATTTCATAACTACATAGTCAAGTGACCAAATGGCATTACTAAATAAGAAAAAATGTTTTTTGGACATTCATCATTATTGCAGTGGACCCTTCAGTCTGACACTAATTGATGGGAGTCTACATCTATATAATGTGCAGTTATTGCAATATAGTCATCATTAGTAATAGATTTCCAACCATCGGTGGTGATACATATAGCCGTAGCTTTTGTGATTTTACTTTTTACATTTTCTAATAGTTTATTGTAAACTTTAGGAAGCAGAGTTTCCGAAACTGTTTTGCGTGTGGGTAGTGAGTATCCAGAATTTAGCATTTCGACTAATTTTCGAAACTCTCTTTCCTCTACGATCCTCAAAGCGTTGTAGGTTGTGGAGAATGACTTGCAGGTTATTGAAGTGGGTAAGCAGTAAAAGTCCCACACGGTAGAACTAATATATAGTTTATTGTCTTACACAGAAGTCATAAGAGTTCGACACAACACAAGTATAGTTCTTAGAAGGAGTGAAAGATTTATAACGGCGAGAACAAATAGATAAAAGCGATAGTTACAGAAAGCACAGAATTACATATAATTATTAAAGCGCGGCGAGATTATACAAGGCAAAGCTAGCTAGTAGTCTAAGCAGAGGCGTCAAGCAGACTGACTCGCCGTCCAACGCGGCACGCGGGTTGCGCATGCTCCGGTGCGCGTCACGCGGGCCGCGCGTGCTCCTGTGCACCCGTGCTGTCTCGTTCGCACCACGCGGGCCGCAGTGCGACCGCGCGGTCTCGCTCGCACCACAGCACGCGGGGTGCGCGTGCACTGGCGCTGTGGCGCTCGCCGATAACTATTAACTAAGAAAAGTTTGTCCGTGTCTGCTTGTATGTAAATATTTAATTTAACAATTTTATTGTAAATAGTTTTGATTTTATATAATAATAATAATATTGATTTTATATAATGTTAATATTTTTGTTTGTACATATTGTTTATATTTGAGTTACATTTTATTTCTTCTACTAATTTATATAATTTCGAATAACTTTAATAATGTAAACTATAACAAACATAAAATATGTAGTGGATCACTACACCGTGATAGCCTTTTGCAATCATTCTGACTAATTGTTCGTCGATCTGCTGAATTCTATTTAGTGGCAGGGGCTTTTTCACCACAACGAATTGATTCATAGACGGAGCCACCTCCGCACGTCGTCGAGCAAGTGCACTTACTGCTGGAGGGGTAGTTCTTGAAGTACTACCTATTGTGGCTTGCACGTTCAAATTTGCGGTGCTTGTACTACTACTACTTCACTTACATCAGCTGAGGACACTTCTTGAACAGGTTCTAATCTGTTCATAGATATATTTATAGTGGAATGTATTTGTTTTATGTGCCGGCTTAAGCTACCAATGGAGCTAGAAGACATAGCCAGAACCTTTGAACAATACAGACACTTTGCTTTCTTTGGCTCCGTTTGCTCAAAGTGGTTCCACAGTGGACTAGATTTTCGCTTAGATGCCATTTTTTTGTCACAAACAATCACAAAAGTCTCCCCTAATTAGTTATTTTCTTTTACGAAATAGTTCTACAAAAATTTCATTAAGTACTTAAAAATATTATTATGTTTTTATATTTTGTAAATAATAATAATAAAGTATTAGGTGATAAACAAATTTACGTTTGCCTTATCATATTAGGTGAAATTGCCGTTTTGTATAGAAATTTTCATACAAACAAATTTATATACCTATTTTTTATTTTCAAGCATTTGGCTACAATGTTATTTCTTTTACTAGCGTGAAACATTATAAACCTACTTAAGTACTTACTCTAGTTTTGAGATAAAACATTAATTTCGATAGAGATATACCTATAATGTTTTAGATTTATGAAACAAATTAAAACAAAGCAAAAAAGCGGCAATTTTATAGTAGGTGGCTCTGTGGTAAAGACCTATTAATATTAGTACCTACTTACCTAGACCTACTTACTTAAATATTTATTTACAAAACACAAAAACTTTGTTAGCACTGGTTAGCACACACTACGGAAAGAACACGCACGCTTCGAACTAAACAAAAATCTATATATTATCTAAACTAATTACAAACAACAGGGCCAAGTAGAGGCTTTCCTCTTCTTTTACTATAATTAGTATAACTTCCATTGATAGAATCAAACAAATTATCAAAAAAAATAGCATGTAAGCAGTATCTTCACACTTTTTCGACAGAAGAAAGAAGAAAGTAAATTTTTCAGTACTCATACATTTTACATGACATTAAATATATTCAATACAATTTTAAAATATTCGAGCTATGTAGTAAATGCGGTCGTTTCCAAGCGCGCATCGCTTACTACTTTAGGTAGTGTGATTTGACATGCAAGTTTCAGTAATCAGAGTACCACAATCTTATGATCAAACTAAAATTTACTATCAAAAGTACCAGGAGTGATATTTATATTTAAGACGGTTAATGATGTGACTTTATTAGACAAAGGAATAAAACACCATGCCAACGTCGCGAATAAAATTAATGCCTAACAGACTTTCCGTTGCATTTGGTAGCATGGTACAGTTACATTAACATCAGTTACTTGGACATTTTGATTACAAATGCGTCCATCCGCATATTTTAATTCAGTAAATACATTATGAAAAACATGACCCTTACTACGGCACCTTCGATTTCGACACTTATCACTGGACGCACTCGCGAATCGACTTTATCATCACTCGCGGACACTGATTGGCACTGACACGAAACGGAAGACACTACGGCCTTCTTTTCCTTACACGTGGCACAGTTGGAGCGAATTACTCCGGGAGTACCACACCCGAAGCACGTGATCGTAGGTTGTTTAGACTCGACTACCTCCTCCTTGGCAGTCGACTTCGCTTTGGCAAGTCGCGGACACGCCTCCTTCAAATGTCCGTACTGCTTACAGTAATTGCAGTGGGACCTAGCCTTGCTATGACTAGGTGCAGTAGCAGGTCGTGTAGTCGAGATTACTGACGTAGATGGTTTGACATTGCTGTCAGAAGTATAGATACAGGCATTCGATTTGTTACGAAAGACGGAGCAAAGTCGTCATCGCTAAAAACAAACTCATTGCATGGCCAGACACCAGCTTTTCTAAACGAGTGGACAATGTTGTTCGGGGTGAAAGCCAATGGAAATGCTTCTCTTACAATTCCAGGCAGGTCATAAATGGTCATCGTCTTTTCAGGATGGTTAATTATTCAATTAGTTTGTAGTCTGGCAACGTCTTCAGGGGTCCATAAATTCCGACATCTAATGGCTGCAGCTTGTGCGAACAGTGTGGAGGAAATGAAAGTAGGATCACATAATTTTCCTTCGCTTGATTTATCAGCGCCACATTTACATGCGAGTGATGATTGTCCAAAAAAGTAGTACCGGATCATCTTTAGTGGGTTTTACGTATTTAATGAAATGATCCAAAAATATCAAAAATTCTTTCTCAGACATCCAGCCTGAACTGTTACTGGCGCCAATAGCTTCAGGCGGGCCATTTTTAATGAAAATGTCATTATATCGGATTCGTGGAAAGATAAACATGTAAGGAGTGTGGTTACCTAATACATTTGCCGCTGCTGCCACAGTTACCAAAACGCCCCTTTCGGCAGATGTCACTGCTCCAACTTGTTTTGAACCGCGCTGTGCGGCGATCTTCTTTGATCTTTCTTTGGGAGGCAAAACAGTACAGAAGTACTGTTTTGACTCCCGTTTCGTCAACATTCCAAATCCTACTTGCAGTTAGATTGTACCTCTGAAGAATTTCCTTGTATTTTGAGAAAAACTCTTCCACATTTGTTCGGTTAAACGATGTAGCTCGACTTAAACTGGTTGCTTCCGGGTTTCGCAGTGCCAAATTAGGGTTCCTCTTCAAAAATGCTGTAAACCAGTCATTACCAACGGACTTATTTCTTGTCCAACTTTCAGGAATGTTGGAAATCTTGTGATAAACGGCAATTTCATACGCCAGTTTTTTCCCGCCCCTTGTCACCTCAAATTTTGAAAAATAGTGCAAGTGGACTCTATTCGGAATTCTAATTCAGTTAAAATAGTTGGTGTTAATGATAATAATTTCTCTAATTTAGAAATATATTTCTCGAATAACGTAAGCCTGCCTTTCAACGTGCCTCGCTGCTTTTTCAAGTCAGCGATCACTTTATTTGCCTCATCGTCACTCATTTTGGAAGGCTATGGAAAGCAAGAGTACTTACAGTTCCCGCTCAGCACCACCCCGGCGCCGCGCCGCACAGCACAACGACTAAAACACGAAAATAACGATATTAACGCAAATTGTCGGACAGGGAGTAGAAGGATGGGTTTTGCGACCTGACCGGATGCGACTCGCCGACAATCCTCTTCTCCACTGCCTTTTTCTAAGACGCTCCACGTGGTCGCGTGGTTCTTCGCAAATCCGGCTCGAAGGACCAAAATCTTCAATCGTTCCCCAAGTTCCTATGCGATGGAGGGCAGGGATGTCTTCAATGAAGTACTTTATTGTCCTTTCGAAATTAAACGTTTTATATTTCTTAAAATTACAATAAAGTTTTGGTAAACGTAAACGACACACACGTTTTTTGATGAATTCGTCAAGCGAAGCGAAGTTGGTTGCGACGGTGCTGCCCACTCGCGGTGCGGTTGCACGATGCTACGATGTTCACGCCGTAGGTTAGTTTCTGCTATTTGCCACTAGATGGCAGTGTAATGATATTGAACAACGCGGTATTTACACTAAAACTAAAAAGCGTCAAAAAACTCCTCATCGCTGTGGACCGGAAGCATGCCCAAAAGGCTGGCAGCATTGCCACGCAGGATGGCAATGCTTATCCTTTGTCCGAGGTAGTAGACAGCCTTTTGGTGACGCGAAGCGTCAACCAGCTGTTTGGAAAGGTCCTTAAACAGAACGTGAGCATTTGGACCCCACGACCCGAGGGTTTCCACTCCAAACGGTTCGAAAATATAGTTACCGACAAGGCCACTATATTTTCACCGCTTGAGGTTCTCCGCAGCCTGAGGACACGGTGGATCACTGAGGACACGGTGGATCACACAGTCCAGGTGTGCCCTGCGTGGGAAGGGCACCGCCGTGTCCTCGTCGAAGCAATTGGCAGCGGCGACCTCACGCGTCCGGCCCTGGTTCAGGCCATGGTCCGGGGCGAGAGGGAATGGGATGCCGTCGCCTCCTTCTGCGAAGCAGTCATGCTCGAGAAGGAGACGGCGGAACTACAGAGAGTTCGCACCTCTCATCCCGGCCGCCGCGCTGGACCAGGTAGACACCACGGGCGCCGAGTGTCGCGAGACGACTCCCGGCCACCGTAGGCGTGGGTCTGTGGGCGGTGAGTTTGGGTGGCTCACCGTTACTCCGTCTTTATCCTCAAAGAGATGTCAGCAACCCCAGCGGGGCCCAGTAGGGCCAAGGCCTGCCGGGGCTGCGGGTTGTTCGAAAGAGATACCGCGGCCCTGGTACATAAAAGGCCTATGACCTAACACGACGGTTTTTAGTCAGTAAGAGTCTGACACTCCCTCGCCGCTGCTAACCCATAGCGGGAAGGGTCATTTGATGATTTTTGACGTCGTTAAAAAAAAAAGGTAATAATTAGGTAAAATTAATGTAAAAATAAAATTAATGTTACCTGTGGTTGTTGTTGATCGCAAAAACTTATTAAATTATTGAAATCCTTGTCCTGACTTCCATGGCTGGTTGATTGTAGATGCTGCTGTATTTGGTATGTTGAAGGTATGTTTCTTGTAGGTTCTGTTTCGGTATCACTCAGATCACTCATATTTTTATTAATATTTTCAGCGGCTTGAAATGTGGAGATGTCATTTCTTTTTACAATGCAATCGGTAGATCTCCAGTTATCTTTTGGTGTTGATAATGGATCTCGCCGTAATTTCTCAACTTTGTGTAAAGGCCACTTTAAGATACCATTGCTTTCCCATACTGATGACACAGTCCATAATAAAAGACGTCCATTTTCAATGGTCTGAACAATTTTAAATGACATAGCACTGAAAAAAAGATTACTCTGTTAACTATAAAAATCACACGCACATCACAATATTCGAAGCAAACAAAACGAATGTCGCAACGCACGGCATGGTGGCTCACAGCACAACTGAATAAAACTGGCTTGTAGATTACTACTTGCGAAGTCATAATATTAACAAAATGTCATTACTAAAAGAGCTGTATTTTTCAATTCCGACCTTACTGTAAACTATTACGGTTTACAATTTAAGTTCCGCAGATGGGTGTTCCGCAGGGGTCAATTCTCGGTCCGTTTTTATTTCTTATTTATATTAATGACTTACCTTACCTTGTAAAGGATAACCATGGGATAGTGCTATTTGCTAATGACACCTCTTTATTATTTAAACTCAAATGTGGACAATTAATTAGTCAGTGATCATGTAAACAGTGCTCTCTCAAAAATAGTACACTGGTGTGCCAATAACTTGCTACTTAATGAATCATAAACTAAATGCATTAAATTCACAACACCAAATGTTAGACATGTCAAAACCAGCGTGCTAATCAAGGGCGGGGAGTTGGACCCTGTAGATTCAGCTATCTTTTTAAGTATAACCCTAGACGCTAAGCTACAGTGGGCCCCACATATATGTAGATAAATTGTCGAAAAGGCTCAGCTCAGCAGCATATGCCGTTAAAAAAATTAGAAATTTAACTGATGTAAATACAGCGCGTCTAGTATACTCTAGTTATTTCCATAGTAGGTATCATGTCATATGGTATTTATTCTCCTGTGCTGCTGACATTCAGTCTGTCTTTGTGCTGCAGAAGAGAGCCATTCGATCAATTTATAATCTTAGTCCGAGGCATTCTCTCAGGGAACTATTTCAAGAAATTAATATAATGACTGTTGCCTCTCAATATATCTATGAAAATATAGTGTATGCTCATAAAAACATAAAATTATTTAAAAAGTACAGTGATATACATAATATCAACATTAGAAATAAAAATAAATATGTTGTTCCTACTACTAGACTTAAGAAAGTAAGTGGTTCGTTTAGATGTCAATGTATACGCTTTTACAATAAAGTTCCCAGCCATATTCAAAGTTTAAACCTAAGTAAATTTAAAAATGTTATTAAAGAAAAACTTTGTAGTAAAGCTTTTTATAAAATAAAAGACTACTTGGAGGATAATCAGGCTTGGGAATGAACTGCTATAATGTCCACACAGGTCTTACTGACATGTTTGTAACATATAGTTATATTTTTTATACAATTTGACATTAACATAATTTGACATTGTTTTATATATTTTTTCCTTTTATATTTTTATATTTCCTTTTAAAATTGTTAGTTTGAGGACCGTGTGAGACTTTTGCTAGTCATTTTATTTTTAGTAAATTATATTCTGACAGTTTGAGCATTTGTGTGGCCTACCCAAATGTTCTTTTAGTTGGTGTTGTTCGTCGGATCATTCAGCAACAGCCGTCAACTGAGCTGATTGTAAACTGACACATGCGTGCTGCCATCTGAACAGGTCCGCTCAAACTGCTGTGGTTCTTTCCTCAAAAGACCACTACAAAATCAACTTGCACGGTTCTCCGACATCTTTATTTGATTTTGTCTGGACTTTAAAAGAGACTATAACCTCTGAGTTTGTTTCGGCATTTCTTCTCAGAGTAGTCGGATAGGAAATGCCTCATCTAGTTATTTAAGAAATTGACGTGTAAAAGTGTTATTTTATAACCTATTTGCAAAATAAATATTATCATTTATCATTTACCATTTATGCCTGTGATTGAGTCCTCGTGATTTTATGAAATTTACAGTCGAAACTACTACTTTCATGACATTTTCAAATTCAATTTTTTTAGAACAGAGGGCTTCTTGGGGTATAATGCAGTGAAACTGCATGAGATCTTCAGTGTTTATGTTTTTTTCTTGCAGATGCTTTTTCAGCAAAATAACTAACCCAGAATTGACGCCAATCATAGAAGGAGCATCGTCAGTCGCAACTCCCGATAATTTTGATAAGTTCAAATCAGTTTTTGCACACTCATCCAAAAGTACATTGAGTACATCAACTCCTCTCGTTTGACCTTTCAATGAACACATTCCTAATAACTCTTCAAAGACATCAAAATCTTGAGTAACAGCTCGTATAAATATGAGAAGTTGAGCTGTGGAACTAATATCAGTAGATTCGTCGAGTGCTAATGAAAAAAATTCAATGCTCTTAGTTTTTTCATTTAATTGTTCCACAATATTACCCGACAAAGACATAATTCGTCTTTGGATAGTCATACGATTCAGTTGAATTTTCTCAAACTTTTTTGCTGCTTCTGGACACATTTTCTTAGCGGCAATATCTATGCATTTTTTACAAAATCCCCATTATTGAAGGGGCGACTTCGGTTTGCTATCATTCGAGAAATTTCATAACTAACTTCTGTAGCCGTTTCTGAATCTTGAATGGGTTTTGTAAACATAGCTTGCTGACCAATAAGCTCCCGTTTTAAAGACAACAGTTTTTGCTTTCTTAATTCGCCTGTAAACTTGGTAAAAGTAGGATGTTGCGTTTCATAGTGCCTTTTTACATTATATTCCTTTGCAATCGCAACAGAATTCTTGCAAATTTAACAAACGACTTTTTTATGCGACCATACAAAAAAGTATTTCTCAGTCCAAATTTCTTGAAACTATCGATTTTCATCTTTAACCTTACGTTTTTTACTAGGCCCTGGCTTGTCTATGTTGCGTTCTAATTCTGGCTAGGATTAACACAGCACCTAAAAACAATTACAGTACCTACTTAAATTACCTATCCTTTAAATTACCAAAAATAAACACTTATTAATAACAGAGTTTTACTTACGATTTCACAAGACGATTTCAATTATCCACGGCACTTGGCGGGAACTCTACGTTGAATGTGGTTCAAAATATATGAGACCGGCTAGTCGAGTTTAAACCTACACTAGAACAATAGACACTTTATTCAAATACACGTCAATCTCTTGCTAGTGGCTTTTATGCCGCGTTATAGATTCGAAAACTGTCTGGAGAAATCACGAAACCGACCCTGGAAGCTTCGTGTATTTACCTACAGTACGGCCAACGTAACTTGGCGAGTCTGAAGTTAGGCTTTGCGCGTAAGAACGAAATACGAAAAGTTTTGCATTCGACTGCACTCAAGGCAGAGATAGCGACACGAATACGACACCGATGCTAATGTGTGACAGATACTTATTACCGGGTACCGAGTATTGCCGAATAAGCACGAAGCTTGCCGAAGTAACCAAAAAGGGATGTTTAGTAGGCGAGCATGAGGGTATTGTTTAATAGATTTTCTTAAAATCGATTGAAATCATATCACACTAAAATAAATATATTTATTTTCGATGTTATAATCAGGGTGTCCACAGCTAATGTTCAAAATAATTCCCTGACTTTTCCCTGACTTTCCCTGACCATTTTTTTAAATTTCCCTGACCAAATTTAGGCCGTGTTCAAACCAAACTGAATGTAACTCCTTTTATTTCCATACATATTCAGTTTTTCGTTTACATATAACCGACAATACGTTATAACATGTTCTTTAGTACACTGGGACTCATAGTAAGCCTGCTCACATTCGGCGGCTTACAGTTAGTTTGGTTTGAACACGGCCTAATCATTCAAGTAGGTATGTTTTATTTGTAAAGTAGTTTATAAGTTGAGTAAAACTGCATACAGGTAATATTTTAATTTCTTTTATTTTATATAGCAAATATATTGAGATCGGTATTTATCACTTAGGAACTCTTTCTTATTAACAATTTTATAACATAAGACATTGCATAAACTGCATAAGACTTAAAACAAAATCAACAGTTTCAGTAGTAAAATTATAATACTTAAACCAAAATCAACAGTTTCAGTAGTAAAATTATAAGACTTAAACCAAAATCAACAGTTTCAGTAGTAAAATTATAAGACTTAAACCAAAATCAACAGTTTCAGTAGTAAAATTATAAGACTTAAACCAAAATCAACAGTTTCAGTAGTAAAATTATAAGACTTAAACCAAAATCAACAGTTTCTGTAGTAAAATTATAAGACTTAAACCAAAATCAACAGTTTCAGTACCAGTAAAATTATAAGACTTAAACCAAAATCAACAGTTTCAGTACCTAGTAAAATTAAACTTCGAACTTAAATGAACAAAAAAATTCTAATCTCCACATATAATTATAAAACAAAATTAAATATCTGCTGATATAGGTAGGTACTAAATTATTATCAAGTTATAATTATTGCCAAGTTATGCCTAAATTAAATATTTTATGCTTATTATAATCTTTGAAAAATGAGATCGATAAGTAGGAAGGTATCATTATTAATCACATATTCCTTTTCTTCATTTGTAAAGCCCTTTTTAACGTCTGTAATTCCACGAGTTCTTTTTCCTTCTGTAATTCCAATTTTTTCTTTTTCTCTTCTACTTCTCTTAGCTGTTCATCAATTTTCCTTTTTTCCTTGATTTTCTTTTGTTCATCTGACATTTTTTCTTTTTTTTTATCCAAGTTTTCCTGATATCTTCTTCGTGAGTTTCGTACTGAAGTGATCAAAGATTTTGTAACAGCGAAATTTTGAGGACCACCGATATTTTTCAAGGCGTCATATATAATTCTTTGCGATATAAGTGAATCTTCCAGTAAATTTTCCACCAAGAGAGATTTGTTAATAGAAAACCCGCCCTCCACACTCGCGTTTCCGTGGGAGAGGATGAAACAGATTTTCATAACGCTCCATATGTCTACGTATTGTTTATCACCTCCAATAAGTGAATGGTAGAACTCATCAACACCGATTTTATCATAATCAAAATCTTCAAATTTTTGGCTCCAGGTATTTTGTGCTTCGGAAATTAGTTTTTGATATTGCCTTTTGGCACTGTCAGCGACAAACCCTTTTATCTTGTCGGATTCGTGCAAAGTTTCCAACACGACATCCACACGCTTATTGGCCACTTCAGATTGATGCTTTATAATTTTCGGATCAAAGCATGTTAGACCCCTTACAAAACTCTTCTTGACAGGACTTTTCTCCAGCATCTTTTGAATACAAGCTGTAACAAATTTTCTAAAATCGTGTTTGAACAGAAGTTTGTCTTTATCTGTACATTTTGCATCCTTTAAAAGCCGCTTTGCTTCGAATCCAATTTGAATATTTTCAGTAGATACCAAATTTTCTGTTAGCTTTAAGTCTAGATTTAGAAAATCTTCGTTTAGTTTTGTGGGTTTCACGATCTTCATCATGAGAGATTTTAACAATTCCATCAGAGCTGTGTACAAAAACGGTGAAAGTGGTTTTTCGCTTTGGAATCGTCTTAAAAACGGTTCGCATTCGGATATAACTGACCTTGCAGCTACTAATTTGACTTTCAACAAAGGATCTTTCATAGTAGCACTTAACTTCTTCTTGTTGTGACTTTCTGGGACAGATGCGTTAGTAACGAAATTCAATACATTATCATAAACCTTTACAGCCCGATCTATGCAAGGGCCATTTTCAAGCCATCTTATCGATGTGAACTTCTGCGGGAATTCTGTACTTCCAGTAATTGTAGTATATAAAGCTCGACGTGCTGGTGAATCTTTAAAATAATTGTACATTGTTCTTAAAAGTTCGTATATGTCCCAGTTAGTTTGCTTAGGTCCAGTTTTAACAGCGCCATTTACGGTGTGTAGACCACAAACTCCGAAGTCTATTAATGGAGTTTTCGATTGTTCTGTGGAGAGTTCTGCCTTTAGTTTTTGAATAAAGCTAAGGTTTACATTGGGCCCGTCCATTGAAACCTGCAATAACTTGTCACGGTCTAGATTTAACAACCCTTCTAGAAATCCATTCAATAGATCAATAGCAGTTGATTTTCCAAGAAAAATGCTAGTCCAATACCTTGTGTCGACTCTTGCGGTACTCTTGTTCCAAAATCTAATGACCATATCCATTTGGCATTTCTGGGAGACTTTATTCAATGATTCGTCAAAGGAAATTACGTAAAATGAACAATCTTCAACTTCTTTCTGCAAACAGGATCTTAAATACGGTGCTATTCCGTGATTTATCACATATGAGGCTTTTGTTTTTCCCAATGTAAAATTTAAGGCAATTTTGCTGTCAGGAAACATCCTCTTCATTGCGGTGGTAGTTCTGTCACTAGAATTAAGAGACATTTTGTTGAAAACAATCTCTAAAGCCCATAGTATCTCTGCAGTTGTCACATCGTCGTCTTTGTACGTAAACGTTTTAATTTCTTCGGTTTTCGGTGGGTCAGGAACAGTTTTTGTATTTTGCGTCGTATTCATGTTATCGCTGACAATTGTCGCTGTTGATGTTTCATCAGATTTTACCTTTTTCGCAAAGAATGAAATATTAGGTTGCATTTTCCTCAGTTCAAAATTTTTAACATGTTTAGGGCCTTTAGCATGTGAAACCAGAGCTTGTTTGCCCATATTACTGAGTTTGAAGGACTTGCAGCATACTTTACAATATGCTGATCCTTGGTCATCCGCTACATCATTTAACCATTCATAAAATTCTGGGCTAATTTTGGGATCTAGCCACGCTTTATTAAATAAACACTGTTTAGCACTCATTTTATCACTTATAATTTATAGGTATAACTTATAATTTTATTCTCACATTAGGAATTAAGAGACCTGTAAAAAAAGACCTGTTAATACGGAATAACCTAGTTATGACAATGGATTATACATAGCTCACTCCAACCTTGAAAATAATAAAAATGGAGTAAACTAATTATGACAAAAAAATCATACGTAGTTCACTCCTCAATCTTGAAAAATAAACGTAATTTAAAATAATCCCGTAATGTTATAAAATAGTTAACCTTGAAATAAAACAAATTTATCGTGACATATATTTATTTATTTCAAATTAAAATAGAGTAATCTAATTATGACAATAAAATCATAATATAGTTTACTCTCAATCTGAAAAAATGCTTCTATGGCCTGGATTAAGCGTCGGACCAGAGCATAAAATTAAATCCCTCATTTCACAATCACTGGGAAAAAATCTCAATTTTCCCTGACTATCCCTGACTTTCTCTCCTTTCCCCTCAATTTCACTGACTTTCCCTGACCACCTTAAGCTTCCCTGACTTTTCCCTGACTTTCCAGAATGTGGACCCTGATAATGATGTTTTAAATTTTCTTAAACTGTTGTTACTCAAATAGTCGTTACTGATAATTGATATTCAAGCAAATCATAACTTCCAATTGAGAAAATACTTTCTTTTATTTTAGTTTTATTTTAATGTCAAAGTATCGTTTATTAATGACAAAATTAAATATATTTGTAAATCTTATTTCGTTTAATATATCATTTAAAAAAACAATAAACTGTAAATAAAAATATCGATTGCGATATTTGATCGATAAAGGAACTATTGTACACACTAGCCTAGATCGCCACAGTGGCATGAGGCGACGTGCGGGGCATCGCCTTATGCCACCATTTGGTTCGTAAAAAGACTTATTGCGCAACCTTCTGCACGAAGTTTGGACTCGCCAAGTTACGTTGACCGTATAGTACGCGAGCAATCGGAAATTCGGGACTATTGCTATCTCGCTTGCTATCGCGCTGCCGTCGTCGCCGCACCGCCGATAGCGGCGCTTCCTCAAGAAAACGAACTTAACCGACATTGGCACGAACATTGCCGACCGCTGTTACCGTCGCATGCGCGGTACACCGATAACCGCACGTAAGAGCGCACGCGCGAGATTCAAATTACTTTTTGAACATATTTTTTTTGGTTTTATTCTGGATAGTAGTAGTAGATAGTCAAAGAATTTAAAAACTCTACCGGATAGTTATTGATGTCATTGTCATTATCACAAATTATTTTATCATAACTATGATATGTGCGCTGTTCACCAGGTATTTGATTCAGTATATCAGTATTAATAAGAGTACAATTATCATTTGTAGGTGCAAAAATAACAGAGTTCAATATATTTTGTGAGAGTATGTTTTCGGAAATATTTCTATTAACCTCATGAATAATATTGTTTTAATCTTCTATTAATTGTTGGGGTATTTCGATAACATTTTCACCAAACTGAGGAAACTGTGGTGCCTCATCATTACCATTTTTTTCAAGAATTCTACAAATTCTATTTCATTTGGTAAAGCTTTCATATTTTCAGTAAATGTAACTTTATGAAAATTAGGAAATTCATGCCAACTTGTAACACAATTTTCAATTAAAGTTCCACGTGACCCGTGTGGGATAACTGGTAAGATTTGCCGAAAATCACCACACAAAAGTATAGTTTTTCCTCCAAATACTTTATGTTTATCATTTTCATCGCATAGATCACGCAATAATCTATCTATGATTATCAACACTTGCAAAGGACACATAGAAACTTCATCAATTATTATTAATGAATTTATAAAACTACCGTAGCTACTGTTTGCCTGTTGTCCTGGCTTCGGACGCATCGTCAAAACCGAAGAACAAAGTCTTGTTAATTTTGTCTTCGAAACGCTCTTCTTCCTTCTTGATTAGGAATCCGTCTTCCCGATACTGATCTCTTCGAGCACTAGCGCGTGCACGATTCTTCTGTGAGCGCTCAGAGATGGGTTGTAACAGGTTAAACACTATATCTGTTATAACTGTTACTGTTACATAAAAATAACAGATCCAAATATCTGTTACTAAATAACAGCCTGTTATTATTGTACGGACGATAAAACGTCTTCTTTATCTAGTACTCTTTAAAACCGAAAATCGTATAGAAAATAGATATAAAAGAGCATTTTTATTTATGTCGTCCAGTTACTAGTACAAATTTGAATAAATAAATAAATTTAAATTTTTGACCAACATGAATTAAAAGATTGAAGAGATAGGATATACGAGTACTGATTATGTTTTAGAAAATTCCTAGCTGAACACTTTCCTTCATACTTTATTACAGGCTTAGGACTGTCAGTTTACTTTACAATTAGGAAACTGGCGTATTTACAAGTGTTCAATTCATTCTATGTACATAATCACCTATTCTATATTTACATTTACAAGTTTATTTATATTTACAAATTCTGGTTTAAGAAAAGCAGTTGCTGCAATTTTCTTACCCCTAGCCGTGTCCACCTTTCATTAAGGATATTCCCTGCTGCAGAGAATACCCTTTCGCAAGGCACTGATGAAGCCATGGCGTTGAGCTTCGTGGCTGCTATTTTGTATAGTGTCGGGTACCCCGACTTGTGCTCTCTCCACCATTTTAAGGGGCACTCGTTACGATTAATAATTTTATCATCGTAGTAACGTTGCACCTCTACGATAGCGCGGGACTGAGCTGTGCCTTCGGGTTGGATGCCTTGCATCCTCCGCTCAAAATCTTGCCAGATTGATTTGATTGGACGTGGACACGACGTGGGTTCAACTTCCTCGATATTTATTGTTATATTGTTTGTTGTCACTGCATCACGCGAATGTTGAGCTGCAACCAAGGAAACCATTCTTCGTTTGGTTTCATCTGCCACATGTGGATCATCAAAATAAAATTTGAATCTCGGGTCGAGAAACATACAATTACCAAAAGTCTTACTGTTATTTAAGTTATAAAACCTCCGTTTTATATTTCCTATGAGGTCCTGGCGTATTTTGTCAATATCTGACATCAAAACATTTTGTTCCCCTAACTGCTCCAACGCTTTTATAAGGCCTACCGTAATGGGGATCACTAGGCTGCCAGTAATATATTTTTGGCCACTCAATTCGCGTGTGACTTCTTCACACGGATGGAGTATCTGGCACAATTCTTGGCATAATTCCCACTCGTAACTAGTGACAGGGCTCATTCCAAGGTTTACCATGGCACTGTTGAGGGGTTCTCGTATTTCCACACATCTTTGTAACATATAGTAGGTGGAATTCCACCTCGTTGGAACCTCCTGTAGTAGTCGTTTGGCAGTGGTACCGGCTTGTTCCTGGTACCGTTTCAATTTTTCCCACGCCAGATTGCTTTTTTTGAAATGTCGGACTATTCCCTTCATTTTATTTAAAATCTCAGCAATCTCTGGGCTTTTTAAAACGTCACTTACTGCCAAATTTAGGGTGTGTGTGTAACAGGGGAAATGTTTCCACGCCAGTTCCCTTTCAATAGCGCTTTTAATATTGGCGCCATTGTCTGAAACGGCCAGAAGAATTTTGTCACTGACATTCCACTCCTGGCAAATGGATTTTATTGTGTCAGCTAAATTTTTCGCCGTATGGGCATCGTCAAGAGGAACACAATCTAACAATAACGATTTGATGGCAAACTCTTCTTCCTCAATATAATGGCCGGTCACGGCTAGCATTGAATCATTTGCGAGAGATGTCCAAATGTCAATTGTGATGCACAATGACTTCACTTGGCTGCGAACGGTGTCCTTTAATTCGGCCTTGACTTTTTCGTACACCGCCGGCAGCATATTGTTTGAAAAAAATTTCTAGTGAGAATAACGTAGTTTGGAAACGCGTACTCCATTAGTTCTCTAAACCCAAGATCCTCAACCATTCTAAACGGCTGAAAATCTTTTATAAATAGGTTCATTATTTTTCGGTCTATTTCCGCCTTCACATTGTTGGTTCGCCTGGGCACAAAATTAGTTATTGGCTGATGGCCATACGTTCTTCTTGGTGGCGGCGCAGTTAGTGACTGGGGTGGCGGTGCGGACGATGACTGAGGACATGGCTCAATTGAAGACGCTGCTAGGGGCTGGGATGGCAATATTACTGGGGCATCGGAACTTGCGGCACCGACTCTACCAAGCACCCGAACTGTGGGATGCTTCCTATCTACGTGCTTTTTTAAATTAGTTACAGAGGCTCGAAAAGATAACTTTGCTTTGCAGATATTGCAAGTCGCGTACTGACCACCTATATCTTCAAAATGATCCCACACAACACTCACTTTTCTGTTAGACATTGTTTTGATTAATTTTATTAACCTAAATGAAAAAAAAAGACTAATTTGCAACTTACACTAATTACTTACCTATTCAAATTATAAAAAGAGTAACCTAAACTAAAAAACTATGCTTATTGACTTACCTAATTACTATAGAAAAATATGTTACAACCTACACTAAGTACCTACCAAAACTAAAAAACAAACTTAAACTAAAAAAAACTATACCTACTTGTACATAAACCAATTATGAAACGAACACTTAACACCTAGTACACAGTAAACAAACAATGAGAAATGAGAAAAAGGAAATCTTAACGATAATTTTAAAATTACAATAGACGAAAGTGGTGACTTTCGTAAACTTTCGTTCTAATGCAGCTAATGAAAGAAAAGAAAAATTCAAATTTTAAATATGTCAACAAATGAGCTAAATAAGTTTCAATTGAAAGTCAGCTTTATTTCTATAACATTAAAGTTGTAAATACTTAAAATATTTTGCAACCAATCCCATCAATTGTCAAACCAAAGACAATAAGGGAGTCCTGACACGATCAATATTATTGTTTGTGGTTACCGTGCAAATCTAAAAAAAAATATTTCATTATTATTTATATAAAACTATTTTCTCAAAACTTACCAATATTTTGGGTAAATTGCTTTTACACTTACTTGATTTATTTATTGGCTAGCCAAAAAAGTAAAATCGTAAAACTCAATTTTTTTAAACACGAATTCCGTTAAATCAAAGAATTAGTTACATTATAAATAGATACGATCAAAATTTCACTTTTTTTAAGTTATCAATTCTTTATTACGTTCGCGTTGCGTGTTGGTTGACTGGTCTAAAACAATTTTATATGTCCATATTAAATTGTAATTATTTTGAAACTAAAACTGAAATTGCCATAGAGAAAATAAAATAAATTATACGTATTTTTTAAAATGGTCACTGGTCAGGCCTTTTAACACTTGACGGGTAATGTAACTAAATATAGAAGTCACTTTTTTCTTACTATTTGTTCTTGCAAGACCACCTACTATATTTTTTTGCCAAAAAAGTAAAATCGTAAAACTCAAATTTTTTAAACACAAATTCCGTTAA
This sequence comes from Spodoptera frugiperda, assembly GCF_023101765.2. Taxonomy (NCBI): domain Eukaryota; kingdom Metazoa; phylum Arthropoda; class Insecta; order Lepidoptera; family Noctuidae; genus Spodoptera; species Spodoptera frugiperda. The sequence goes on from NC_064237.1 coordinate 9,531,710, forward strand.
ATCAAAGAATTAGTTACAATATAAATAGATACGATCAAAATTTCACTTTTTTTAAGTTTTCAATTCTTTATTACGGTCGCGTTGCGTGATGGTTGGCTGGTCTAAAACATTTTAATATGTCTATATTAAATTGCAATTATTTTGAAAAAACATAATTTTGAAACAAAAAAAAAATTATAAATTGTAATTATTTTGAAACAACAAAATTTTCTCTATGGCAATTTCAGTATAATAACTTATACGTATTTTTTAAAATGGTCACTGGCCAGGCCTTATAACACTTGACAGGTAATGCAACTAAATATAGAAGTCACTTTTTTCTTACTATTTGTTCTTGCAAGACCACCGACTATATTTTAGGACTAATAAATACTAATCGCTTTAGTAAGAGTGAGAAGTAAACATGTTCCGAAATAAATAATAGGTGTGTCTCTTTTCGCAAAGGTCATTCATTAATGAGGAAAAGAGAGAGAGATTGAATACGCATGTACTACAAAGTAACAGCCGTACGTAGTAACCTATGGTATTGGTAACAACTAACAGTCGGTTTGTGTAAGGACTGTTACAATGAATAATAGTAATAGCCGTGGTAACAGGATTTGAGGGTCTGTTATTAAATTAACAGATAAAATATGTTGGCAGTAACAGTTGTTGTTAGTTATTTGTAGATATCTGTTACTTTTATCGGTTACGATAAATATGCCTCACTCCTAACCCCGAGATGTTGATGGTGGTTGGGGCTGCTGAGGAGGCGGGGGTCCCGCGGCTGCGCTGTCGTCCGTTGCGTCGAGAGGCGGGCGTAACTTCGTCGCCGCCGCTAGGTGGCGCCCGCTCTTATTGAGCGAAGAGCGCCTCGGTTCTCGATAGTTCCGCCGTCATCCGCTAGATGGCGTTGTTGGTAGCCAACAAAATAGAACAGGTGAAAGTAGTGTTCCAACAAAAACTCCCTATGAATTGTGGTTCAACAGAACATATCGACGCCTCCCAAGCATAATGTCGTAAGACCAAAAACTCATTTTTTCAGGAGCGTAACTTTTGTATACTATAATGAAAAAAAATATTTGTAAAACATTTCGAATAGGTGTTTTTGCTCTATGTTATAAATTATGACTTATATAACGTATTTCCAGGCCTTGGATATTATAAAGAATCATATTTACGCAAAAAAACTCATTTTAGCAAATTACGACTTTATACTTCGAAGAGAAAAGTCGTATCTTATTGTTACGACTCTATGCTTTTCATAAGATTGATATAGACAACACGAATAAAGTCGTGTGTTTGAATTACGACTGTATGCGACGTGATTATTATCATTTCTCTTAAAAAAGGGGTCATAAGAAGGTACTTGATGAATAAAAACAACGACAAATTTAAGCTCAAATCAACTTTATTACAATAATTATCATAATAGGAACATAATTCAGTCTTCTTAAATCAATGGACGTTACGATATAGGTACTTTTATTTAAAAAAAAAACAAAAACAATAAATCTCTAAAAATAATGTTAAATCTGCCAGATAATCTTCAAGGCTCAGATAGATTAATGTAATTATGTTAGACATACACAAGTTTATGTCTAATTATACAATAATCAATTAAATGACATAGAAATACAATCTTCAAAATCTTCAAAATCAAATGCAAATCACTTTAAAATTAGTTATTCAACCCTCTTTTATATAACACAATATAATTTTTAGGTAAGTAGGTTATAAGTATAATTATGTATTTATGAGGGAATAACAATTTATTATACGAGTAGATAATAGATAATAGATTAGTCAAAGGAATCACTATTGTTTTGTTCAGCAAAAGTGCCACTGTGTGACAATTGTTGATAAAAAGTATGGTACTCTTGGGGTATTATACGGCCTTGACATAGGCTTAGTAAATCATTAAATTTTGCCAATGTAATAGGTAAATCATCTGTGTAACATTGTTCCAAAACTTCTGTATCTAATAAACTATGATTTTTCCTTCTAGATGAATAACCCTTTTTAGTTAATAAATTCATAACGTTGTCTTCTTCAAAGCTATAACGGCAGTTTAAAATATAAGGTTCATTTGACACTACTTGAACTTCTCTAATTTTGGTCCAAGATATTTTTTGGTTTTTAGTATTTTTAGCACAATGGTTTGCCTTTACTAAGGCTCTCGATAAGAGCATGCACTGAGTCGGCTTCATTCTGTGTGTGCCCACGCTCTAAAAACCTATGAACTATTGTTATTTTATACTTTTTTGCTGCATATGTATAAAAAGCGATAACAATACGGTTTCGATTTTGACCGGCACAGTAGTCGGACCAAAATCGGAATTCTTTGGCACCCTGGCTAACCTTAGTTTCAATAAATTTGGATAGGCAACTTGCGACTTCACATGCCCCGTGTTTCCCGTTACTTTCAGGCCACATGTAACAAAATCCTTCTTGACTAGCTAAATCAAATATTGTGAAATTATAAATCAATAATTTTCTTTTATAGTAAAATAAACCAACATTGCCATGAGGACAGTTCAAGATTTTTTGAAAATCAAAGCATGCTGTAACTATTTTTCCTCCGCTTTCTAAAGCTTCTTTTTTATCACTTGCTTTCATTTCTCTAGCTTTAATCTTGTTTTTGTTTTTCTTCTTCTGTCATTGTATCTTTGTTTGTGTTGTAAATATGGCATTCGTTACAGATATCTTTTTTCGGTTTGTGAAATGATATATTCAAATTTTGATTAATGATATCTCGATATTGTCTCACTGTCGTTGCTTTTTTAGTTATATTTTCAGTAATACACCACTCATTGTACAAAGAAAACATTTTTGTAAATGTAAGGTCACTATCTAAGTATATTTTAGTAGTATCTTTACGTACATAATGAGATTCAACGGGCTGGAACGTTTTGACATGCCTTAAAACATCCTGTTTTATTTCGTCGTCTATGACAATAGTTCTGGTACCACCGCGTCGATCAGGGAAAACAGAGCCACCCCCTGAGCTCCATTTCGCCAATGCCGTTTGAACAGTTCTTTCCCCTACAGAGAGTGTGTTTAGAAACATCGTTTTGCAAACGAACACCTTATTAGGTATGTCAGAATTAGACTCAATTAGAGGCAAGCAATACTTAATCGATTTCTTGCGCCTAGACACAAGTTTTGTAGTAGAAGGATACTTAGTATCGCCTACTTCTGTATGGTTGACGATGTAATCCCATTGTCGACAGTGATCTCCAATTCGCCAAAAAGAATTAAATATACGTTCCCGTTGTTGTGCATCACACTTTTGAAAACATTTAAGACGGCAAGTAACCGGACATGGTTGTTTTAAAATCTTTCCATCTCTTTGAACTCCGTTCCTACTTAAATACGCTTTTCCCATATTTTTTAAACATTTTCTTTTTATGTCTTTCCACTCATCATGGCGACAGCGACATTTTCTTCCAATAATTTTGCTTGCCGGCCGGCGTACTTTCGTTTGACGAGCACACAGAAGAATCCTGGCTCGAAACGTTACTGAGCAGTGGTGTATTGGCTCTACTACTACTGGATGAACAATTATTATCAGCTTCGCAATTAGATACATTACTAAATAATGGAGTCGACGTGCAAGCTACATTGTATTTCAAAAAGTCATTATTCGGAGAGGGCATTGGTGTCATATCGAATGAAGGTTCTATTACATCAGCTGATTCGTTTAAAAAATCTTCATCACATGGCTCGGAGTCCTTAGGAGTTGGGGAAGGAATTACTGGTAAAATTGCGGCTAAGTTAGTTAGTTCAAAGTTGTCGTCAATACTTGCTGTACTATTACTAAAAGAGTTCCCGAACATCGTCTTGTATTGCTCCCACTGGTGTTCAGCCTCAAGTGGTACCGGTGATACTAAAAATAAAAACAGGCCATTCGTTAAAAAGTTAGCACAAATAACAAATATATTGTTTTTTTTAACCCTATAACTATAGGGTTAAAAAATATTTTAATGATATTTTAGCTATAATGGAAAAGCAAAGTATCGTATCACAAATTTACAACAAAGCATAAAGTCGTATGACTATGATCAGTCTTTATACGTTTAATTATTTTTATATTTCAACCACGCATAAGGTCGTAAGTATAATTTACGACTCCTAGAACGAAATAGTTACGTAGTAAAAAGTCTTAACTGATGACTGTTAATTATTAATTACAACGCATATAGTCGTAACACAGACGTTCCGACGTTATGCGTCGGAACCAATTTTTTTTTGTTTCGTCCTATAGAACACTGTAACATATTATTATGATATTCTTATCACACATATAAACAAGTAAATTGAACAATAATAATAAGATAATACAGTAAAACTTACCATTTTCAAAATTTTGACCGGCCGTTAATACTTCGCTATTTGAATTGGGATTATCTAACACCAATTTCAAAATCTTTGAAGAACGTTCGTTACTCATTTCACCAATTTATAATTGCACAAGTAAAGTTAAGTTAGTTAGTTATCAAAAGTAAACAAAAACAACACATAATCATAAATATTTGAACATTTAAAACTAAGAGACTTCGTTCGTGTCGTTCGTGTCGTACGACGTCGGTACTGTGCGCTGATTGGCCGGCCGCGGTCCAATAGATCGGAGCACATAGTCGGAACTGTCAGCGCGACTTTATGCGCGGGAGCGTTTAAATGTTACGACTATTATCGATTCAAAAACTCATTATTTATAAATTATTTATCAATTTGGATTTCGGGAATATGAAATACTGTTTGTCAGGGTTCTAATGGCATAAAAAAAATATTTTCATAAAAAATAATGTTCCGACTATTTGCGTGGGAGGCGTCGATATGATATAAATAACCTAAAAATATTTGGTACTACTGTTATCGTCCATATACCAAAAGTACAGAGGAAGAAGTGGGACCCAAAAGGAGAAAAGGGTTTCCTGGTGGGATATGGAGAAACAACCAAGGGATATCGAGTATATTTCCCTTGCAGTGATAGTGTTGAAATAAGAAGAGATATTGTTTTCCTGGAAAATAATCAGAGTGATGTAGGAAAGTCTGATAGCAACTTATATGATCTACCTGTACAGTTATCAGCCAGTGAAGCCAGTGAAACACAAGAGCCAAATGAAGAAACGAGTTTAAACCCTCCAGAGGACAGTAATCAAGAAACTAGTAGTGGTACAGAAAGTGAGGGAAGCTTGTATGAGCCAAGTGAAAGCGGGGACTCGAGTGGACAAAGTGGTAATGAAATAACCACCAGACGGCAAGGAAATCGTGCAAGGAAGCAGACTATGTTTTATGAATGTCACAACGCTTTGGTGTCTGACAGTGAGCCTAAGACATTTGAAGAAGCCATGAGAAGCCCGGACTCTTGTAAGTGGAAAGAAGCTATACAAAAAGAACTACAAACTCTCAAGGAAAATAATGTTGTAACTTACCAGATAATACTAAGGCTGTTAGTAGTAAATGGGTGTTTAAGATTAAGAGTAATAATAATACTTTGCAATATAAAGCTAAAGTCCCCGTCACGAGAAGCTATAAATTTTGTAAACAAGTGTTCAGGAGTTCACAACATTTGGACCAACAAAAAAAAAAAAAGAATTTGTTTAAGATTTAATAATTTATTAATTAACAAATATTAATTAACATATATTATTTCAGAATAATTATTCGTCAGATTCAGATGTTTCCATTTCTGTGTCAGAATCAGTGACATGTATCACGAAGCTGTCTACAGTTTTATCAATCATCTCATCGATTTTGGAATAAAAGTTATCTTCTTCCTTGATAACATGCTCCACACAACGCTTCCAATTTTCCGAAGTAATCTGCCTCAGTCCCTCTTGTAATAATTGTTTTACCTCGTCAAATTTAAAATTTGTATTTTTGCGAGCAACATATCCTTTTACGTTGGGCCTAATTTGGGCCAATTGGATTAAGCTCACAATGATATGGCGGGAGTCTCAATACTTCCACCTTATATTTTTTTGCGAGCTCGTCCACTACATAAATTTTAAAATGGTCTTTAACATTTTTTACTTTTAGCAGTAATTCAGTCTTAATTTCATTGTCGTCGTAAGAAATATTCTTACTTACAAGCCAATTTTGTATATCATTTTTTTTCCAGGCTGTAGTAGGAATTCTTTCAAGACGCCTTGAGTGGTATGGTGCATTGTCCATTACCACTACTGCATTTTCTCCAAGTTTTGGGAGAACGTTTTCAAACCATTGTTCAAAATGTGTTGCATCCATTGATTCATGGTAATCTCCCGTCTTCTTGCATTCAAATATATTTTCGCCGCCCTCTACAAAACCGTTCTCATTGCCGATATGGGTAATTATTAATCGTTTACCTTTTGACGTTGGGTTAGGTGCACAAATGCTAAGTCCTTCTAGGAAAGCCTGCTTCTTACTTTTAACTTGTTTGTCTACCCAAGTTTTATTTACGGTATGTCCTGTAAAAACAATTAAACATTTCGTTATTATATAAAATTAACGCAACATCGCAACAATTTAAATTACAACAATTAAAAAGTGATAACGAAACAATAACAACCAGATCCGCGATATATGCAAAGCAATGAAACAAACTCGTAAGCATTCGAAACTCGAATAACTGTTTATTTCAAAATGGCGTCCCGATAGTTTACAATCCCTGCGACGGACGCGTTCCGGTACCAAGGAACACAAACGATAGCGCTTTGCGTCGTTAAAATATAATTCGACTAAATTAAATAGGTTGTTACTTTCATATAACCCGTCTATATTTCATGTCGATTGAATATGTTCAAGTTATTATTATCTCGCAGTATCAAATGTTTACTTAGTAAAAGATGTTTGTTTACATAATTTATAGCTTCTCGTGACGGTTACTTTAGATTAGTAGCTCGGGGGTTCGAGCAAGATGATATATTAGATTTCAATAATATTTATGCACCTGTAGCAAAATTGTCGACATTTAGATAATTTTTAGCAGTAGCAACAAAACTTAACTTACCAGTCTCACAAATGGATGTAACAGGGGCTTTTTGGTATGGTGATATAGAGGAAGATGTGTATTTAAAATTACCTGAAGGTGCATATAACAATGGTGAGAATATTGTTAAGTTAAATCGGTCTCTGTATGGCCTTAAGAAATCCCCAAAATACTGGAATGTAAAATTCAACTCTGTTATGATGAGAGAAGGTTTTAAAAGATCTCAGTGTGATTCTTGTCTTTATTCTAAATGTAATGATAAACAACAAATGTATGTAATCATTTATGTTGACGATCTACTTGTTTTTGGAACTGATGAGAACCAAGTATGTAAATTTAAGTTAATGCTAAGTAAGGAATTTAAGATGAAAATTTTGGGGTTAATTTCAGAATTTTTGGGTATAAATGTCAAACAGAATTTAGGTAACAGAATTATGTCAAAAAGCCTATTTAGAAAATGTCTTAAAGAAATTTAATATGTATAATTGTAAACCTATAAGTACACCTATGGATCAAAACTTTAATACTAAAATATTGGAAAGTGAATGTAAAACAGATAAAAATACAGAAAAATTGTGTAGACAGATTATTGGATGTTTAATGTACGCTGTATCAGGCACTCGATTTATGTGTGGCAGTATCAATATTGAGTAGATTCCAAGATCGTGCTAATGAAACTTTACTAGTAGCTTTAAAAAGGGTTTTGCGATACATTAAACATACAATAAATTATAAGCTCATATATAAGTGTAATAATGACAAGCTATTGGGTTATTGTGATGCTGATTGGGGAGGGGATCTTAGGGATAGAAAATCCACAACTGGTTATTGTTTTATTTTTTCTAATTGCCTTATATCTTGGTGCTCTAAAAAACAAAGTACTGTAAGCACTTCATCTACTGAGGCAGAGTATGTAGCCTTGAGCATGGCATCAAGTGAAGCTTGTTGGTTGATTAATATGCTTAATGATTTTAATATGTCTAATGTATCTCCAGTTACAATATTATGTGACAATCAGTCAGCCATGGTAGCAAATACTAATACTGTAAAGAGACTTAAACATATTGATATAAAGCATCATTATGTAAGAGAATTAATATTGCTTGGAAAAGTAAATGTAAAATATGTATCTACCACTGAAAAAAGGAGTTGTTGTTAAAATTTATTGAAAAGTGTGGTATTATGTAATAAGCAAAATGCATGTATGTATCCTACTGTATTATTGTGGCTTTATGGACATGTATGAATGTTTGCTATTTTAAAGGTGTATTAGTTTGAAGGTTGTAATAGAAGTTATATGTATATGTTTTATGTAGTGTTGTCTCATTTATTACATTGAGGTAGGGTGTTGAACGGAATGGAACTATTGTCATAGACAATGTAATAGATGAGACAAAAATATGATGACGTAGTGTACTCTTTCTCTCTCACTCTGCTTAAAACTGTCATGGCGAAAATATACGTGTAATGTGTGTGTGTCTCAGTCAATTGAAATAAAACAAATCAAGAATATTGCGTATTACTTTTAATTCAACATCCTTCTCGTTGGCACAGTATGCTGCCCAAGCAATGAAGTCACGTCAAAAGAATTTAGTGGATAGACCTCATTTTGTAGGCGCTCTGTATTTGGATCCCAGATTTCAGGTAGTTCTTTCTGATCAAGAAATTTCTACAGCTATTTTATATTTACAATCTATCTGGTGTCAAACATTGCGTTTAAAATCAGAAATGCAGATCCCACAGGGTGATCAAACTCAAAATCTGTTTTTGACCAATTCCAAAGATATTCTTGAAGACGAAGTTGAAAAATTACTACTTGCTACAGAAAAAAGTAAGCAACATACAAATCAAGTGACTGATGGTCGCCGGAGTCAATCTACTTCAATCTAGAAACATAATTATGCGTCTGGAGGAATTCAATAACTATCCTCGTATTAACTCCAAAGAAAATATACTAAAGTTCTGGGAAACGAGGAAACATTCGGATCCTTTGCTCTTTAAACTAGCATGTAATGTTTTAGCTATCCCGTGTACCCTACTAACCTGTTAGTGTCGAGCGGCATTTTCGTCATTAAAATTTGTATTAGCTGACCTCAGATAAAATTTGAAGGACAGTATTGTTGAAGATATATTAGTCATCAGGAATAATACTTGTAACTAACTTCAAGATTAATTTCAATTCACAGATGGCAACAAGACATTGGAGTTTCGATTTCTGCCTTAATGTTTCTATATCAACAACTAGGCTTAGCAGCTTGATTGGAAAACATATATTAGAAAGTAAAAAATCCTCAAAAAGGTGTTACAGTCTGGTTGTGCCTCAAGCTTTTATTAAAAGTATAGATATTTTATCTTTAGACAACATCTTTATTAATTAATTACACTGCTATACAGTCATTTTGCGGCAGGCATACTTGAAGTCGATTTTGTATAAGACGAGTGTGCTGATAACGGGAAAAATACCAGAATGGTCAGATTGACTCCAGTTTTTGAGATAAACGCTTTTTGATTTTCCATAAAATGCTTCAATAAATGGGAAACATGATGTATTTAAAATCTATTTTTATTGTTTATCTTTACAAAAATACACAAAACAATAATAGTTTGGGGTACCTTTAACTAGAATAAATAAATGCAGATCATGAAAAACTTTTTCTTTGGGATTTTCTCTTATTTACCAGGACAATATCTTTTCAAGGACCAACAAACAAAAAAGAAATGTTTGTTTTTACAAACTCTGTGATCTCTTTTCTATGCTTTTGTAAACTAAACTTGCCACAAATAAAGCAAAAACTGTTAGGATCGTTTAAACAAGGTTTACGTGGAAAACTCATGTTTTTGAAAGGAAAAAATCACTTTAACACAAAACAACCGATTTATAATTGATAACTTCAGGGTCTGATAGCTATAAAGTTAAGTTGTTGCAAATAAATCCGTGAAAAGATAACAAACGTAAGTGAAAACAAATCAAAGAACCATAATGTTTGAAATTTACAATTATTTTTTAGTTCCGTTTATCTCAATAACCAGAGTGAATCAAAAATAAATAAGCATGCAGCGTGAACGTCTAATATGAGTATTAACAAAAACCATTAACAAAATCCCTGCCGCAGATTTTTTTATTTTTTTTGTATAGCAGTGTTATTAATTAATAAAGATGTTGTCTAAAGATATAGAATAGGTATAGAATCAAAGGCAGCTATATCCACCTAGGCATTTTTTTCATATAGCAGAAAAAACCTCTTATTTTATTTTTACTGTAGCAGAACGTGTAAAAAAAGCCTTAAAAAGTATTAGGAATGTTGGTACCACTGAACAACATCAACCAATCCAAATTAAAACTTACGCGGTAATTTTATAATCCCTTAGCTGTATTTGATACCAACAAAAGGATTTAGCTGTCTTTGATTCTGATTGTAATGGATATAGCTGTTTTTGATACCAATTCTTTGGTGATGACGTCACAGGAATAGTGATGTGCATTTAAACTTTATCTAAGGATTTTGTATCCAAAATGAAATGAAATGCATTCGTCATTATCACGTAGATTGCTTAAAAATTGATACCGAATTTTAATAATCCTACTAATATTATAAAGGCAAAAGTTTATGAGTGTGTGTAGATGGATGGATGTTTGTTACTCTTTCTCGCAAAAACTACTGAACAGATTACGATGAAATTTGGTATGTAGGTAGCTGTACCCAGAATAATACATAGGGTAGGTGTAGGGCAGGTATAGGGTAGGTGTAGTGTAGGTGTAGGTTAGGTGTTGGATTGATTACTGAGCAGGACGACGTCTGACCCAGCTAGTTGGGTAAATAAGAGAACATTTTTATAAAAACATTTTTATTATGAATTAAATTTTACACTCTTAAATTATCTCCTTCTTCTTGAACATAACATAGATATTTTACAGTTTCGTTCTCTTCAACTCCCCTTTCTTCTAATAGCCGCAGCTCATCTTCGTCTAAATTATTCAATACCGCGTGAAAATAGCTTAAATGTGCCAGATTTTTCCAAGAGTCACCGTAGTGTTTTTGAAGCAAGTTTCTGACATCTCGCAATTTTAATGGATTCACTTGTATGCCGCTAGGAATTATTGTTGGCCGTATATCCTCAGCTTTTTTGCCTGGTTTACACAAACTTTTGGGGTTTCCCGTGTTAGAATTGTAATATAAATGAACTGTACTGTTTACTGCTTCTTGCTGCCGAACCACCCGCAACGTACTTGTTTTTTGCATTTTCTCTATTAAAACTGTCACATTTTAGCGCATAAACGAACTTTACATTTCGCACACATTATTACAGTCTTGAAATTGCAGGTGGGTAACATACATCTCATCCTATTACGTGTTCTTTCTTGTTCATGGCTCACGCCATCGAGTATAACGTCATTTGGGGACAAAACTTGACAGGGCTTTCCTTTCCGCATCTTGGGAGGCGGGCCAGCTTCTGAGTTGATGTAGAACGTGGTCGACCCCTTGGTACAGGTGTGGAATATTTGCAAAGTGTGTTTGCTAATTCAGAACGAAAATCTGATCAAGATTCATATCTTTGCTGACTTTTCCCTTTTACCCATTACTTTTCTGTAAAGGATTCAGGCATTGATGATGGTAATGTCCAACAAATGGTAGAATATTCTCATGTACCATTTTCTGCTTTTGATACGAATGTTCTGCTTTTAATACTTGCCAAGGTGAGAATCCATGACGCCTCTCATATGTGTTTATTGTCTTCTATTGCCCTCCGTGGTCCCTTTATAGTGAGTCATCATCTCATCAATACTGAAATTTTGTTCCTCGTTTATCTTCAGGTAGTTTTGCCTAATTTTTTCCTAAAAAATAAATTCAATAAAATGTATGTATCGTCTAATTGTTTGATATCGCTTTAGTGGCTTGAGATCGACGATATTTGTGAATCTAAGTCTGCGGCTCCAATAATCAGTGTAGCTAGGCATGTGTACCACACCCATCAAAATTTGTATGGCAATAAAAGTTAGGAGCTCCATGAGTAAGTTGTATGGATCTTCCTTTTACCTGAACTGAGTACAGGTTCGATTGATCTACTATATCTTTTATTATATTCGGTGAAAAGAAACGATAAAAGAACGAAAGAGGTTATTGTTCGTCTTCACTCGGCATCAGCGACGTAATTTCAAGTTCAGCCCGATGAAAAAATAAATCCTTCTTCCACTTATAATTCAAAACCAATTTTTTTGTGTTGTTTTGACTTTTTTGGAACCCACTATTGTTAACAAAACCTGATATTAAATTATTTCGTTTATCATAGATATAAATCAATGCAGCAGCTACAGAAAAGTCTATCATCACATGTGAGGAAGCCCTGTTAAAATAATAATTTTGGCGAAATATTTTAAAACCTGTTTTAAAAATGCCATTTACAGCCTCTACCACCCATCTACACATTTTGTCTGCTCTAGATTTATTGGCATTCCTAGTTGTCAACTGAGTTTCACCAGGTTCTAGAGAAAAAGGTACATGAACATCATAGCCGCAATGGTCTAAAAGGGACGATGAATCCCTAAAGTCTATCGAGAATAAATACGTCTCCAGTTTGAAAATCTTATCTAAGTGGATTGGATTCATTGCTAAATTCATTATTAATTATATCTGCATCTGATGTAGTTGTAGGATAAGGGCCAATACAGACAAAAGAAAAGGCTTTACTAGGTTACGATACTTATGCAATGAGTATGTTTTCTTTTGATATAAATAATTAGAACTTTTTTCTATATATATACGGGCATTTCTCTGTAAGCTCAAACAGGTTCCATACATATGATGTCCGGGCAATTATTCCTAAGATTAGCCAAAATAGCGTGTTCTATTTCGAAGAGAATTAACTATTATTTTAGTTAGATAAGGGGGCCTACTGAATTTTTACATATTTTCCGAGTTATTAGCGATTTTCCAAAAAATCATGACAGGGGACTGTTTGAGGTATCAGGGGACTGTTTTAAACGTGACAGGGGGCTGTTAAGTAAGACAGAGGACTGTTGTACTTAAAAAAAAGTCATTTTACATTAATCAATCACTTATTATTTTTATGACATATTTTCGCATTAGTAATCAACAAAGTTTCATTATAAAAAAATAACAGAAAACATAACTTTCTTTAAACATTTATATCAAGAATTAACCTTAAGTGCTAGAAACATTTTGTACTCACTGAGATCAATATAATCTTAGTATTATAATATTAATCAATAAATGCTTTCTGCAGTATTCATTGAAATACTATTATTAATATAATTATTCGAAAAGTCTTTTCTCTAAAAAAGCTGAGATCTTAAACGAAAGCCCAAAGATTTTTCTAAATTAAATAAGGCACATAATAAAGTTTAATCACAAATATCAGAATTTACTTAACATTTTAAAAAAGTTAGCGCTCGAAAACATCTACTTCGCTAGAAAACTGATAAAATATTCTCTTTCCTTTTAAAATCAAGTTAGGCTTATCCAACTTTTGAACAACTTGATCAAATGACACGTCTGCAATGTCATTATCATCTATTCTAAAGATCTGCACTTTTTGGTCACAAATCTTGAGGAAAGTAACACGTAAGTCATTTTCATCGTTATCAATGTTATTAATTACGGCAGCATAACGATATTCTACATTTTTAGCTGCATATTTCACCAGAACGTAATCTCCAGTGTTGTAACATGAATTCCTAATGCCACTTGGTCCTGCTACAACATCATCCAATCTTTGAGGGGACTTGTTTGGCGTAGGTGTCAATTCAGGCTTAGCAGATTCATGATCTTCCGGTTCGGACTCTGTAAACACTTCTTCTACTGTCCATCTAGGTTTAAGAGCAAAGTTGACAGTTCCAATTTTATAATGCTCACAAGATCCGCTGTTGCAAAAGCAGCTGAGATTTTTCATTGTTAGTGTTTTACATTTAGTTGGAAGACCGAGGATGGAGCTGGAATAAACACCTGCGACCTGATGCACATTTAGTGTGCCTTTAAAACCCTTCTGATCGGCTGCTTCCTCTTCAACTTTATCGACCATTGCTTGGATGTCTTTACCGTCGATTGCGATACATATGATGCCAAGACATCGCTCTCGGATTACTTTAACAAACTGATCTATATTATTGATGTCGCCTCCAGAATTAACCACAAAATCAGCTGTTCTTTTGCACGTTGCTCCGATGCCATCCGGAGCACCTTTTCCATGGCCACTTTCAGTGTAGTTCCATGTAAAATTTTCAATATCTGGAATTTCTTCAGAGAGTTTAGTAGCCATTATATAAAACATAGTTTTATTACGGTATTGCGTTACAGGGCCATCGCTCAAGAAATGCACTCGTTTGATTCCAGGTGGAAGAGTCTTGAAAATTGGTCGTAGATGTGTCCAAATGGCAGCAGGTGAATGGTTTATGTTCTCGGAGACTGTGCAAAAAGAAAGGATGGAATTTCGTAGGTAAACTACTACGGTATGCAGGCTCAGTTGTGCTCGAGATCCACCGAAGTGAAAGGCCTGAATTTCTTCTGCGTACTTGGTGCAATAATTTTCGCTAAAATCTATGTGGATCAGGACTTCATCATCTTGTAGGTTAGACTTCATATCATTCATGGCTTTATATTGGTGAACAATATTACGCTGGTGATCTAAAAATTTGTGTAAATCTTTCTGCAAATGTATTATGAGCTGTGTTGGATGTATTTCAAATGTTTTTTTCAAACATTTAGTCACCAGTCGGGGTTTTTTAGTCTTAAAATCTTGGATTTGTTGCCTTTCGGAAATCCACATTTTATATTTTATGGCATTTTTGTTATCAAATTCTTTATATTTTGGATTTTTATCAAGGCAAATATGACATAATCTCGCCAAACAATTGACATTATACCGGTCGCAACATATATCTTCCAGCAACTTCTGGTGATTGTTGTAAGTCAATATGTTAGCAGTATGAAGTGCACTGAGCTTCATGTCTATGTTACTGTGAACTATGCAAAGACACGTATCTCGGTTTTGAGCACTTGGTTTCACAACCCAAAATGGACGGAGTCGACAAAATGTTTGGTAGCTAATTTTTAACTTCCCAGTCAAAAACTTTTTGTAAAGATTAAAAATTGTGTCAAGAAGATATCTCTTCTGTTTCTTCACACCTTTTCTAGTTATAAATTCTTTTTTGCCGGCTCCCATACGGCTATTACTATCTTCTTCGAAGAAATTCTGAACTTCTCTTTTATAACTATCAGGTATTTTACATCGTTTAGCTACAGGTACATCTAAGCCATTGAGATTCGATTTTTTTCCGGGTCTAGACAACGACTTCATTTCTTTAGGTATCGAGTACCTGTACTTTTGAACAATACTGCCAGTGACAACTTTTTTAAAGATTTGTTTCTCTTTGGTACGTTTTAATGTGGAATAATTTTCTTTCAACTGCTTTAGTAAGCAGTGACGTCATTAGTATGACGTCACCAAACAATGCTTTCTTGACTACTTCTTTTCTTTGGTCAGGCTCCTCTAACATTTTCAACATCTTTGTCTTAGGCGTATCTTCAACGTTCTTTTTGTTTTTACTTTTAAATCTCGCTAATCTTTTTTTGTATTTCTCAAGTTTTTTCTCTAAACGTGCAATTTTTTCGTTTCTTTCCCTGTTAAACTTCTTTCGTCGCTTTGTGGCTTCTTTTTTTCTTTGCTGTAGACTAGCACTGGAAACTGCTGGGCTTGGAGCTGGAGATATTTGAACTCGAACTGGATTGGCGGGTCTTGTAGGCGAAGTATCTGATAACGGCGTATTTTCTCGTACAAAAGTATTAGTGACGCTTTTCAGTCTTTGTCTTTTGGCTCGGTATACGGTACAATGTTCTTTCCACGTCTTTAAGGCAGATCTGTGCTCACGAGGTGTCATGTCCTTTACTAACTTTCGCAAACCTTTTTCTTTCTTCTTTTGGTACTTTAACTTCTCCTTTTCTCTCATTTCTTCTCTCTTTTGAGGGTCATTTTTTCTTCTTTGGTATCGTAGTCGCTCTGCTTCTCTCTTTTTCTGTAGTACTTCCTCTCGGGATAACTTTTTCTTTTTAGGAGCCATATCGTGTGTTCGAGCACCCTGTATAAAATAATATAAGTTTATAAAGAAAAATAATGCGAAGCAATGATACTTTGATGATTCTTAGATTAATAAAACAGACTGGCAGATAAATTTATACAAACAGTACATAAAAACAACAACCAATTTGCAAAAGATACAGTCCCCTGTTGTGTAAAACAGTCCCCTGCTGCCTTTTCAGGCAGGGGACTGTTGCCAGGGGACTGTATATTTCGGTTAGATTTCACAATATTTACAAAACTGATATAAATAGTTTTTTAAGAACTTACCGATCAATTTAGACATAAATAATAAAACAATAAACTATATATAGAGATAATTAAAGTACTTAACATAAACATTATTACATACCAGAGGACTGTGTGTGGTAGCAGACCAAACGCGTGTTCACCTCACAAATGACGCTCTGACACTAAACAAAATGGCGTCTCGTCGCCGCATTCGGCAAGCTTGCCAACCTCACAACAGTTTGCGTTTCGTTTCAGTAAAAAAACGTTTGTAGATATAACAGTTTTTTTTTATATTATTATTTTATTTTTATTTTTTATTTTATATTTTTATTATGGATTTAAATTTTTGGCAGGGGACTGTATAGAAATTCCGGGGACAAACTTTACAGGCGTTTAATAAGTATAATAAAATTTGTAATGAGTCATTGTTTTACGAAAATAATATAATTAAATTATTTTTATTTATGATATTGACTGCCAAATGTATGTAGTATCAATAACTTCTTCGTAAATCTCATTCCTATGTGGGAATACAGTGATGGGGACAGCCAGGGGACTGTATTTTTGAAGCTTCTATCACGTCTAGAAAAAAAATTAAAATAGTTATGGTTCTAAAAACAATGGGCCCATAAAGTTTCAGGGTTAAAGTTTCATTAGAAATCATTTTCATTTAAATTATTTAATTATTTTTTGAAATAATCAGTCGGGACAGCCAATTACGAGGTTACAGAGAATCGCCCATACATATGTGCCATCTGCAATTATAATAAACTTCCTATGTTCTCCCCCATAAAAACCATTTGGAATTAAAAGATTTCTTTGAGATATTTCTGATCTGGATAAATGATTTATACCTAGATTCCTTGGGACAAAGGCCTGATTTAATATTTCACAAGCCATATTCGTCAAACGCTTTAAAGTGCTGCTTGGCTTGAAGCAAAGAAGATTTGTCTTATTCGAATATTCAGGAAGACGTGATAAATTCCCATATTGCAGGACGCTCCTGAATTGCCGTAATAAACGTTTCAGTGTCAAATGACTCTATTTTGCGCTTGTGACAGACAACAGCACGCACTCTGAACCTGTCTGTGTTGCCATAAAGCCAAGACTTTTGCGTCATTGTCGCTCATTTTGGCTTCCAAAAACCACCACCAGTCTTTTTCATTTCAACCTGAAGACAATACATAATAGAAAACAAGTTGTATCATTCCGTTATACTTGTGAAGAAAAATAGCCTGATATTATAGAGGTCACCCATCAATAACACAGTAAACAGTAAATTATTACCTTATCTTCTTAAACATTTCTTACAGCACGCGTAACAACATCCTCTGTCACCGTTCGGTTCTGTTCAGCATATGTTGTATGCTATTTCATCAAAAAAAAAAAAACACTTTTCCTACTATAATAATTAATTATTTTATCTGTCCAATTTGGATGGTGTGCTCGTTTTAACTTATCTAGAAATAGAGTAGTTACATTACTTTCTCCAACATCTTTGCGAGATTTTTGCTTCATACAATGTTTTTCATTTTTATCGAAATAGCATTCCATGCTTCCCTCTACTTCTCAGTAAAGTAGACAGCAATAATAAGAACAAGAAAAGCATACGTGGTAATTTAATACTGACTGCGTGGCAAGATCTAGTAGGAATGATTTTTCTTCTTGTGTATAGTTTGCCCCTCACACTGTTATTGAATATATATATATATATACATATTATTTATTGGCGCTGTTGGAAACCTCCAAAAGAATTCCAATAGTTTATCTCCTTTGTTTCTTTTTGAATTCCTTTTATTTTCGATACTTCCTACAACATCGTGTTCTGAATTTTGTTCAACTCCATCTGCAATGGATTTACATTGGAAATCGTCAAGAATAACATTTTCGTTTCCGCGTGCTTCCACCAGTTTTTCTCGTCTAAGCCGCTGATTTTGGCGAATGGATAAATCTCGAGTTTTATTTCATTTACTCCACATTCTCCCGGCGATTTCAAAATGTATTTTTTTTCCGTTCGCCTGTCTCGAAATAGACTGCGAGCGAGATTGAAGCAATGTTCGCTTGTACATTCTAAAGACCGATACCAAGCTCGCCATTCGATAATCCTTCGCCAGGTTCGTCAGATACTTATGAAAAATACTTAAAACAATCTAAACAGCCAAACTTTGGTTTTGATACTAACATTCAAGAATACAACGAATCATTGTTGAAGGCCAAGTGCAAGTTAATTGCATATCCTACCTCAATCGATTTAGACGATTCTGTTCCGTATTGCAAAGACATTATAGACTTATCTACAAGTCAACCTAACGTTCGTGACATTGAACGTGAACTTTATACCTTATCCCAACTACATTAAGCGCTAATATAAGAGTTATAACAGATATATAAAGGAGCTAAACAGATCCTAAGGTCATAAATAAGTGCTATCACATGGGAGTTATAGCGAGCTATAAGTCTATTATACCCCTGGATTGGGCACAAGTTCTTATGGCCTTAGGTTCCACAGTGGCAATGTAGTGGAGTTACAAAATGAATTAAAGAGATATAGTAGAGCAAGTGTGGAGGTTCAGTAGCGCTAACTGAGACTTAAAGCGCTGTAAGAGTAGTATTTAAGTGACTAGTGACTCCTCAAGCGGTATGGTAGAGCTACATGCTGCTTGCTGACACTTTGAGCGCTATAAAGGGAGCAAATGTACGAATATAAACTCCGCAAGGGGCACAGTAGATCTATGATGTACCTTACTTATTGTTTGAGCGGTTAGAGGGTGGCAATAAGGTAAATTGTAACACCTTGAGTTGCAGTATAGATCTACAATAAGAAATTTTTGCGTCTAAGGATTAATTTCATTTACTTCATAGCCGGCTAATGCGGTATGTTTTTTTTTTTATAACGTTGTTAAATGAATGAAGATTATCAAACAACCATAATACATTTTGTGTTTACGAAAATAAATGGCGGAGTTGAGTGTTATTTTAAATCGTAAGTGGAAGCTGAAGCGGAATTTTCATTGCGAAGGTAAGTTAACTGTGAATATGTGTATATATTATTAGCAAATAATTGAAGCGCCCATTCTTTGTTGTGTATTTATCTAATAAAATGTTTTGCTTCACATGGAGCAGAACATTTTTTTACTAAATATGTAACAAAACTTTGCCTATTCACTTAAGTGTCGGGACCCTGTTATTACAACGCTAGAAAAATAAATACTTTCATTGTATTAAGTTTTCGTTTCGTACGTTTTACTGTTTTTGCTTAACTTCATTAGGTATCTAAAAATGGTGGGCGCATGAATTTGGGGATCCGTAGTTATTTTCCTAAAACCCTACCTAGCCTACGGATGACTAGTACACGTATCTCGTAGCTTACCGAGTGCTATATTGTTTTTTATTGTTTGATTTGCCGAATTGAAATGATTTGTAATTTGAATACCTACACGGCCCTGTCTGTCTACATACATAAATACTGTAAAAATCTGCTAGAATGTAAAGTAAAGCCTTTGAATATTTGTTCACTAAGTAACTTCGATTGCGCTGTTTTAAAAGTGTCACTAGGTAGATATTAGCATTATTTCATATCATAAATATAGTTATAGGTTGTTAAAATAAATAAGAAAGCAAGACAATTTAGACGTTATTGTATTTTTTTAATTTAATTCTGTTAACTAAACAATAATATTTCCATTTCAGAATGCCATTCAAAATTGTAAGAACATTAGAGAAAGGAAAATAGAGCCAATGGATTGTTTCTACTATATGGGAATCTAATAACATTGTAAAATGGCCTAAAAGAAACATTTCAAAACTTGTTAAATGCGATGATTACTTACCAGACCCGGATTGGCGACAAATAAAGTGCCAAGTAAAACGAAACAATATTCCAACTTAAAAGGACGCTGAACGAGAACTCGAGAATTTATTATTATATATGAATAATTACTTATGTTGATTGAAGTACCTAATCATGATGCAAATGCTATTTTTCTTAGCCTTTTTTTTTGAATTACAACAATGAGTATATTATATATTATTTTAGTACTTGACCATCATACATTAAACGTTCGTTTAATAGAAGGTAAAAGTGCCTACTTTAATTATAAGGCAAATGTTTTATTACAAGAACTAATTATACGAATAAATACGTTATGTTTCATGTCACTATTCCAGTAAAAAAGTAACTGATTCGCATTTAATGATTGTAATTGTTATTTAATAACGTAAACAATTTCTGATCTTAATTTTAGTTTAGAATAAGAGGTTGATTTTGCACAAGAAATAAAAAAATGACATTCATTAATTGCGTTTTATTCAAAATGTTACACAGTGTGAAGTAAAGGAAAGAAGTAAAGAGAAACTTCATAATATAATATATTCACTCGGATCATCCCCATCATCACTACTCAATGAGTAATAACATCGGTCCTCTTCGGAAATATCAAAACTTGCAGTTGCGCTATCACTTCGTCACGTATCTGACGTCAAGGACTGCGCGGCCACGGAGATCTCAGCAACTACTTGGGATAGAGAAATAATTCCTTTTGTCAACTCAAGTCTGTATTTGTCAAGATTTGTCGAAAAATGAATCAAAGCTCTATATCAATATTATAATTAAATATTCGCCTTGAAAGTCATGGCCGCGCAGTCCTTGATTTGCTATTTTGTTTTTAGTATTTTTTTTTATTAAAATTGAAGACTTCATATAGTATAGGAGTTATAAGGAGAAAGGTCTTAATTTGTCGAAACTGACAAAAGCTTTAAAATACGACTAAAGTGTAATTAAACAGACGAAATCAATTTAAAACACAAAACTCGTGGCCGCGCAGTCCTGACGTTACTTTAAACCATGATATCTCAATAACTATAGTAGCTAGGATTTTGCTGTAGACGTCCATATAATCCTCATATTAACCCCATTAAAATGACATATCCTTTTACCCTCAACACTGTTTGGGACGCGAGTAATCTCAAGAATTATGTTACCCCATACAATGTTCTAGTAGAGTGACCATAATTTCAAGACCATAAGTTCAAGACAATACAGTCTAAGCGCATTTCTGTTCTGGTTTCTATTGTTAACTGATAAAAAACTTTTTTAATATTTAGATATTCTTATACATTATAAACAAAATGTACAGAATTATATTAATAGAATCTTGCAAGTTACTGCTCGTGGAAATGTTAATTATATCTAAAATAACGTTATAAATAGATATACACTATTTTAACAATTACTTACAGTAGAAGCACTAAAAATAATATCATTTAAGACGTGCTCAAGAATAAATGCAGCGTTACATTCACAATTATAATGATATATTTTAAAATATATCGAAGCAATTCTTATTCTGTTTGATTCCGTAAAACGGGGTGTATAGAAATTGCGGGGTGAATAGAAAAAATATCAGGAAAGTTTTTAAGGCTAATATTTCATTAGTTTTCGTTGAAGAATTTTGGTAGGATTTAAAATTTTAACATATCAACATTTTTTCTTTGCGTTGGCAACAATTTTTAAATGTCAAAATTAACATTTATCCTTCAAAACGTATTCAAAGTCTACCTTCTGTGAACGTGTTTTTTTCAACTGCCGAAACTCTTGATTTTAGGTGTGAAAAACTTGTGGACTGTGCTATTTAATGTGTTTATGTCATTAGGTGTGCGATAAATTATAAAAATACAGTGAAGGTAAGTAAAAATCCGTTATTAAACTTTAAAATTTTGTTAAAATCACAGTATGTGTAAATTTATAGTATAAAAGGGGTCAATAGAATCTATTGAAGGGTGAATAGAACTGTAGTATGGGTTTAATGGAAACCTAGTAGGGAATAATAGAAACGTCTAATGTGTGAATAGAAACTAATGAGGGGTCAATAGAGATAAATAAATAGGGTTGTCAAAAACTGTTAACAGAACTAAATAACTACCTACTTTCATAGTTTCTGTATTAATGAATAGTAAGTCCGTATTTAGATGAGAGCTGATTTAGTGATTGATAAATAAATAGTATTTTTAAAGAGATAATTTTCATTTACAGGTACATACCGCCGTAGGTATATTCAACATGCCGCGTGTATATAGACCCGATCCTACAAGAAAAAGGTATAAAAAATATAACATAGAAATCATTAAAAAAGCTGTGGAAGAGTATGCATCTTCTCGAAATGTTAAATTAGAAGATGTTGCAAAAAAATATGGTATACACAAATCGGTGTTGTATCGTCACTGTACCCGGGATATGAAGCAACATGGAGGCCAAAGAGCTTTATCCGATGAAACTGAAAGTTACTTAATAGAAAACATAAACAAATGTGCAGAATGGGGTTATCCCTTAGATACTTTGGATCTCAGGTACATAGTAAAAATGTATCTTGATAAGATAGGTATAATCCATAAAAGATTTAAGGATAATTTTCCAGGACCGGATTTTGTGCAGAGCTTCCTATTACGACACAAAAATGAGATTTCCCAAAGAGTTTGCGAAAATATCAAGCGTGTGAGAGCTAAGGTATCTCCAGATACTATTAAAGAATATTTCATCGAACTTGAGAAGTCTTTAAATGGAGTACTTGCTTCTAACATCTTAAACTACGATGAAACAAATTTGACGGACGACCCGGGGCGGAAAAAAATTCTAATCAAGCGGGGATGCAAGTACCCTGAAAGGGTTCTGAACCATACCAAGGCTTCCGTATCTATTATGATGGCTGGTACCGCAGATGGTAAAATGTTACCACCATATGTGGTATACAAAGCAACCCACTTATATGATTCTTGGGTCCAACATGGCCCAGAGGGTACTCGATATAACAGGTCGACATCTGGATGGTTTGATGGAACCACTTTTGAGGACTGGGTGCAAAATATGGTGATTCCTTATTTTAAGGATTTCCCAGGCAGAAAGTGCTTAATTGGAGACAATTTGTCTTCACATTTATCAGCAGACTTGATCCAAACGTGTAAAGCGCACAACATCGATTTTGTGTTTTTACCAGCCAACTCAACTCACCTGACCCAACCACTGGACGTGGCATTTTTTCGTCCAATGAAGCGTGCCTGGAGGCAATTATTATTAAAATGGAAAAAGACAGATGGTCGACAATTACCCACAATTCCAAAAGGTTGCTTTCCAAAACTATTAAAATTGTTAATTGATGAACTTCAAATAAATGCTTCAAAGAATATAATTGCTGGATTTAAGAAAACAGGAATTAGCCCTTTAAATGCACATGAAATATTAGCCAGACTTCCCGGCGGAGACTTAGGTGAAGACCATGAAAGTGCTGTAGAAGATTCTGTCGTAACACTTCTCAAAGAAATGAGATATGGTTCCATGAACATTGTGGAGCCAAGAAGAAAGAGAAAACTCAATGTACTCCCAGGTAAAAGTGTCGCTTCAGAAGAAATTGAAAATTATGCAGAAACTGATGTTGAAAACAGTATGGAAATTCTTAAAAAAACAAAATACAATACAAGTATTAGTGGCCCATCAGGTTTAAACAATAAAAATAAAGGAAAAGCTAAAAAAAATACAATTACAAACTTGAAACTAAAACCAATTGAAGAAAAAGAAAATTGCCCTAATAAAATAGAACCTTACAAAGGAAAAGGCAAAGGGATTGGAAAAAAAACTAAAACATCCTATTTGGAAGCAAAAGAAATACAAGAAAAAGAAAATTTAGAGAATAATATGGAAAACAATGAGACTAAAGGAAAAGAGATCGAGGACATAACAAAAAAATCAAGTTTGAAAAGAATAGAAACAGAAAACAAGGGCAATAATGATAACAATAAAGAATGGGAAGAAGAATTCCATAACAACGCAGAACAAGACAGAAATACAAGACCGGAAAATTACGATAACGTCACGGCTTACGAAAATTATGATACTAATATGGGACAGCAAAATTACAACAGTGTTACGGAAACGGAAAACTACAATAATAACTTACAAGAATTACAGTGCAAAATACCTAATGATATAGACATAAACAGTCTGCCCATTCTCTTTTTTGACAGCGTATGTGAAGAGGTTACGATCAGTACTGGAAAAACTGCTGATGATAATACTATTATGGAGAATAAAGTAAAAATAATATCGAATGACCTGGTGAATGACGGTCAGTATAACAAAAAATACAGATTACCTACTATAAAAAAGAGCAAGACTGTAGCGGTAAAAGATCTCATTAAATTGCCAAAGAAAAACCATACAAATAATTACTACAATAAAAGTGACGAAATATTAAAAGTTTTAGTAGAGGATGATGACCTGTAAAAACTTTGTTATAATAATTGTTAAGTTGGAAAGATTTAGAATTTTGTTGTTTTTTTTTTTTATTTTGATTATTATTACGTAGTACTAGGTACAGTGTGCTTAGTGCGAGTTTTTTACGTAGACGCGATAGTAACGTTTAACCGCGTTTGGCGTTCTCATTGGTTGAGAGTTCTCACGACCTTGGAGCGAGCCAATAAGTGCGCCAAACGCGGTTAAACGTTACTATCGCGTCTACGTAAAAAATCTCGCACTAAACACACTGGTTCTGCAAAGCTATAACGTAGGCTGAAGTTACCTACCGGTAATAACTTTGTTATGATAATTGTTAAGTTCAGAAGATTTAGAATTGTTTTTTTTAAAAGAATTTTGATTATTTTTACGTAGTAGTACTGATTCTACAAAGCTATAACGTAGGCGGAAGTTGATTACCTGTGATAACTTTGATAATTATGATAATTGTTAAGTTCAGAAGATTTAGAATTTGGGTTTTTTAAAAGAATTTTGATTATCTTTACGTACCTAGTAGTACTGATTCTACAAAGCCATAAAGTAGGCTGAAGTTGATTACCTGTGATAACTTTGATATGATAATTTAACAATTAGTTCAGACGATTTATAGTTATTTTTCATCGTATATGTATAAGCGACTTTTAATTCAGAAAATAGTTTTATTTTATTCAAATAAAAATACGAATAAGAAGTATCTTGTTTAATTTATTGAAAAGAGATAACATTCCGTAAAAATAAAATCGGTTAAAATACAAACATACTTAATTATTTATGTTTATATGCATAAATAGTTTAAATCACAAATTTCGAATTTAATTTAACATTTAAAAACCAAAACAATTTTTAAATACACAACCTTACATTTTTGCATGTTGGATAAGTCATTTTTGGCAGCCCTAACAGTTTTTCCATTCACCCCTTTACGCATTTCTATTGACCCCTAGTGGAGTGCCTGGAGCATTCAAAACCGTAAAACCTCGGATTAGAGTTACAGTGAATGAATTAATATGATCGATGTGGGATATTGTTTTTTAAACTATAAATTGCAATGTTTACCCAAAATTTTTTTGTGCACTCCATTTTTTTATTGTTTAAACAAATTATTATAAAAAATTTATGTTTGACCATATATTTTCACTTTAAACAGTATTTTTTTTTATTTATATGTTAAATCTTACCTGAGTAGACATATAGGCACATTTTTCAAAGATACCTCTGTATAAAAATAGCAGTATCTCGAACAGGTAGAAAAACGTGGAGGGGAGAGCGGAGCGACAGCTGCTATGTACAATGGAACTTCTTGGCCAGTTTAATTATAAATGAAACGCACTTTATTGTGTACATTGAAAAAAATACGGTAATTAATTATGACTAACGAAAAGAAAAAAAATAAAATTGTACAAAATCTGTTTATTTAAATATATTACATGGTTGTCTACATCAAATATTTTCTTCTACTTCATCTATCTGTATAATAGGTGAAGTATTGGAACAACTATTTCCGCTGCACTGTAAACATGATACACTGCAGTATAAACTACACTCGCGAGCAACCAAATCGACTCAACCTACATGTGCGCATTCGAAGATGTTTTCTTAAAAATATACTGAATTGCTTTTAAAAACCGATATACCATTAGAAAGCTTACAACTTCAGCTTTATATTGGTACCATTATTATAAAAATTGTATCAGTACTTTTTAAAATATTTTACTTAATTCAGCGGACTAGAGTATTTGCTCACTACGACTCCAACAAGTTATAACACAAACTACCCCTATAAAACCTCCACATTAAGGTTAACTTTATCTGTGGCTTATCGAAAGTTGATCGTACACATCTCCGCAAAAACGCTTCATTTTATTTCCAAAAATTTTGGATACGACACCAGAAGAAGCCGCTCAAGTCGTTGCTCTACTGGAACAAGGACTAAGTCAGCGAAGAGTTGCTGCTCATCTGAGTTTGAGCCAATCTGCAGTATCAAGAGGGTACAGGTAGTATCAAGATACTAGTGCCTTCAATCGAAGACCAAGAATAAGCCGCCACCGGTCCACCTCGGAGAGAGACGACCGTTTTATTATTTCAACTTCGCTACGAAATCGTCACTTAACCGGTGTCGATGTTCAACAGGAACTCAGAAGAGTTCGAAGAGTGGCTGTCAGCGAGTGGACAGTACGGAGATGGTTGAAGGAAGCCAACCTCACCCCTAAACGGCCTACCACAGGCCCGAAATTGACGACCCGCCATCGGCAAGCGCGCATTCAATTTGCCCGAGAACACCTCGATTGGAGCATAGAGCAATGGAGGCCAGTCTTATTAACTGCCGAATGCAGAATGTGTCTGCACGGTAGTCGTACGGAACGCCGGGCGAACTGGCCAGGGAGGTTTTATAGGGGTAGTTTGTGTTATAACTTGTTGGAGTCGTAGTGAGCTCTAGTTACCAAGTTCCATACACAGACCTCAGTTAAAAATGATATAACAAGTTGGCAAGTTTTCACACACTTTGTTATAAACCTACTAAACGCAATGAGTCAAGTATATAATTTTCTATTAAAACTTGCCAAGTTATATCATTTTTAACTGAGGTCTGTGTATGGAACTTGGTACTTATTTAGATCTCACTTCTTTTATAGGCGAAGCATTCCAATATTATCGAACTTGGCAGCCTTTCACATTTATGTTTTGGGTGGGATTTCATTTATTTTTGTAAGGTTTATTTTCTTATTTTACTTTACTTTGACTAAATACAAACCTTCGTAACGAATTTTAGGTCGGTACGACCATTGGAAGATATAGATAATTTTTTTGTTTTAGTTCCTTAGGGGTATGAATTTACACCTTCATTATTTTTAAAACCGACTCACACTTGGCCATTTTCAGATTTTTTCCTTTACCTTGACCTAAAGACCTACCTCCATGCCAAATTTCAAGTCAATACGACCATTGGAAGTGGTCTAGGTTTTTGATGAGTGAGTGAGTGAGTCAGTCAGTCAGTGAGTGTATAGTAAAAATAGCGATTTTCTGACGTCAATATCTCAAGATCTACAATAGGTACATTAATGAAATTTTGTATTTTAGATAAGTAAGTAGATCTCGACAGATACTAGAAATTTCATATGCGTAGATAAAATAGATTTTGAGTTATAGGTGGGTCGAACTTGGCCCGAAATGGTTCGTGTAATATAACCCACGGCCGGTGTGTCGGTTTTTTTGCTCGAACTTGGCGGACACACTGCCGTGTGTCTAGATATTTGATGTAGACAACCATGTAATATATTTAAATAAACAGATTTTGTACATTTTTTTCTTTTCTTTTCATTAGTCATAATTAATTACCGTATTTTTTTCAATGTACACAATAAAGTGCGTTTCATTTATAATTAAACTGGCCAAGAAGTTCCATTGTACATAGCAGCTGTCGCTCCGCTCTCCCCTCCACGTTTTTCTACCTGTTCGAGATACTGCTATTTTTATACAGAGGTATCTTTGAAAAATGTGCCTATATGTCTACTCAGGTAAGATTTAACATATAAATAAAAAAAAAATACTGTTTAAAGTGAAAATATATGGTCAAACATAAATTTTTTATAATAATTTGTTTAAACAATAAAAAAATGGAGTGCACAAAAAATTTTGGGTAAACATTGCAATTTATAGTTTAAAAAACAATATCCCACATCGATCATATTAATTCATTCACTGTAACTCTAATCCGAGGTGAAAACCCCCAGGCGCTCCACTACAGTCGTCGGGTGAATAGAAATGGTACATATTTTATTAAAAATCTGGAAAACCTTTGCATATAGTTAAAAAATATTGTTTCAGCTCTTTATTATTAGGTACCGGACATGATATAAAATAACCAGAGATTAAAAAAAAAATTAACAGACAACAAATTCTTATGACAAAGTTGAAAATCATTGCTATTCACCCCGTTTTACGGTTCTTCACTGTTAATATAACGCTGTTATATCGTTATTTCTGTGATTATTGTCAAATAAATTGAGTATACATAAATACTCTTTATTCCCAGGGTCAGTAAAAAAAACACTGAATCAAATGCACGAGTAAATTTAATATTTTTTACAGATAAATCAGTAAAATTACTATTTTAACATTATTCTAAGTTGGTCTCTTCGGCCGCACTACAGGAGCATCGACGCGAGTTTGCCTATTGCGCTCTCTTTCGCGTCGAATCGTCACGATACCAGTATTATATCTCAACGGACTGTTACTGCTGTACGTTGTGGATCCGACAGTGATATTCCGATAAAAAGGACATAAGTGTGTATTCAGTGAGAGACTTAGTGTATATTTAAACGTGATATAAATAATTACGTGATATTAATCAATATGGTGAGTTATTTATTTTTGAATTAAATTTGTTAACGATATTTATTTTGTGTTATCTACCACCATACCATGTTAAAACTTTTACCAGTTTTGCTGTAGTCAGTACTTTTACATAAGTACCTAGTTTAAAAGTAGATCGGAATAAAGTCCTAACAAATTAGGCCTTAATGAACAAGGATGGAATTTATTGTGTTTTATATAATTAATAATAATAAATAAAGCCTGGGTAAGGAAAACCTTTCCCATTTAAAAACTAAGGCGCTTTGCACATGGAGCAACTATTGGAGCAACTGGCAACTAGCTGTTTACATATATTTCAATTGAACCGCGCACACATAGCAACTCGAGTTTCGAGTTCCGGTAATCGTCAACAGTTTTCAGTTGCTGTAATCGATGACTAAGATAGTTCCTAATTGTCGCAACTAGCAACTGTTAAATATTATACTGGTTTTTAAAGTTGCCGGTTTCCTCAACCGTCAATAGCAACGCGTCGGGCGATTTCACACCCTCCCTCCCCTCTCCCTGTGCCCGATCATTCCAGTCAAGTGCCGCTCAATACGCCGCCGACTACACACGTCTTGACTTTCGTGCGCAGTAAATATGACTGAAAACTAAGCCGACGACAGTAGCCGAGACAGTACAAGAGACGGTACATTGAACACAGAAGATTTTATCGAAGAAATAAGAAAACATCGTGCTATTTGGGATTTGAGTGCCGATGAATATTTTAGTCGCACAGAGAAGATAAAAACTTGGGAAAAAGTGGGCATAAAGAGTAATGTCACGTTTGAAGATTTGCCTGCAAGGGAAAAAATAAAATAGGTAATATTTTTTATAACTTTATTTAGGTAGGTACAAGTACCTTTTATATCATTAAATCTTGCCATGGAACCGATCCTTCAGGACTTATAAAATAGTCCTTTAGGATATCCCTAGTATTAATTGACCTTTCTGAACCCATAATACTGTTTGTGTTTGCAAGTGTGTTTGACACTGCATGAAAATGTAGTCCCTCGTGCTTTCGAATCATGTTATGCAGTATACAACATGTCTTAACAATTATTTCTGCAAAATCGGCTGATACTTGCATTGGAGATTGAAATATTCGAAATTTACTGCTTAGTAATCCAAAGGCGCATTCAATACAACGCCTTGCTCGTGATAACCTGTAATTAAACATTCTTTTTGCATAATCCAATTGTTTTCCAGAATAAGGTCGCAACATATGTTTTGATAAACCAAAAGCTTCGTCACCAATAAAGCAATAGTTTATGGCATTAGGAAGTCCCGAAATATATCTGGGTTCTGGTATTTTAAGAGTTCCATCATCAATTTGTTTACATAATTTACTCTCTTTATATATTGTCGAATCAGAAGGTTTTCCATAGGCGCCAGCATCGATAAACGTAAATAAACAGTTTGCATCACAAGTAGCCAAAAGTACTAGTGAAAAATAGCCCTTGTAGTTATGATATAGAGATCCAGTGCCCGGTGGTTTGGTTATTCGAATATGTTTGCCATCTATTGCACCCAAACAGTTGGGAAAATTAGCTATTTTTTCGAATCCAGCTGCTATATTAACAAATCGATCTTCATTTAGTTCTGGTATATACTCAGTTTCAAGTTTATTGCATATAAGTTGACAAGTTTCTTTGACTATTCGTCTTGCAGTTGAGGTACCACGTCCAAATGTGTTTTCAAATTCAGCAAAGCTACATCTAGTTACTAAATACCTAAAAAAAAAATAAGTATTTTAGTAAGGCGATTAATATACCATACCGCCGGACCGGCTAATATAATAATCCTAGATTCAGGCCCAGCCGTTTTTGAGTTATAAATGGTGTAACTAACCCGACTTTGTTTTATGTATATAGATATACATAATATTATATGGAAACACTGTGCATGTGAAATTGTATGTTTGTAAACGCACCCACGACACAGGAGAAAATCCTAATGTGGGGCAACGTTGCAAAAAAAAAAAAAAAAAAAAAAAAAAAAAAAAAAAAAAAAAAAAATAAAAAAACACACCCAGACCAAGATAAATAGATACGTTTATGCACACAAACATTTATATTGTCCAGGATTGGACCCGCTACCTCTGGATTAGTAGGCAGATTCACTACCACTAGATACATCAGACGATTGTCGACATCACAAAATAAATCTGAAATATACATACTTTTTTTTACAATTTTCAGCTGTCGAGCTACAGAAACGATGGAAAATTTTGAAAACATGTTTCAATAGAGAAAAAACTAAAAAGAACAACATGAAGAGTGGCTCAGCTGCTAATTGCAGAAAGGAATATGAATATTACCAGCAAATGTCATTTTTATTAAATGTTTCAAAAACATGACCCTCTCAGGAGAATACAACAAAATATGATAATTCTGGTCCCTCAAATATGTCTAAAAAAGACCAGTCTGGAAATAAAACGGAGACATCAGTTGAAGATAAAGAGAGGGAAGTGTTACAAACAATTGCAAATAACTTGAAAAGAAAAAGGGGAGATGATAATGACTTAGATTTTTTGCATTCTATACTACTTCATTTAAAAAAAGTACCCGATGATTGTAAATTGGATCTTCAGACAGATATTTTGAACACTATAAAAAAATATATACCCAATACTAATTATCAATCCACAATATGGTTATTATTCAAACAGATCATATTTACACAGTTCAGAAACTGATGTTCCTGTATCACCGGCAGTTACTAATGTATCTCAAGAATCGGATATAATTGATGATATCTATTTTGATTTGTAAGAAATAAATAATTTCTAATATAACAGGAAATTTTAATTCCGTTTCCCTTTCATGTACTACTCATAGAAAGCAAGCCAGTTATTTTCGTTTCGTCTATGTATTTCGCATTGAACTAAATATTTATAAACATTGTTTATAATCAATAATGAACATTAAATTAATATGAATCAATTGTGTGTTTATAATTGTTTACGTAATTTAAAATTGTTTTTTAAGAATTTTATTACAATCTTCGTTCCATCCGGGTGTCCCTTGACACCTCTCAAGTTTTTTTTTTTCGTTATTTACTGATTACCTGAATAACGTTATTGATTCGAATATTTTGGTAAAAAATGTGATTAAAACTATCTAAAATTACCTACTTACCTTATAAATAGTAATAGCAAGTCGTTCGAACGGAGGAATACTTTCCCTCATTGTAGTATCCTGTCGTTTTAAATCACTTTCCAATACTAGCAGCAATCCATGAAATAAGTTAACAGACATTTTAAAGTATATTTTAAATTTATCATTATGTTTTCGCAGATCTTTTATGTTAATAAATTAGGATCGATCTAGAAAAAAGGGATGAATCCAAAACCGACAATTGCTGCGAATAATTTGTCTTTGTTGGCGCCGTCGACGGCGACGACGTAATAAAATGAGAGCAAGTGCTGCTTCTTCGATATCCATTGTCACACTGAACGCTGATCGCTGCGTAGATTTAGCAACTCGGTTATGTAAGTTGCTCACAGATTGCCATAAAATTGCGGCAAACGTAAACGTTATAGCAACTATCAACTTTTTACAAGAAACTTTTAAAATGTTGATAGTTTCCTCAACTTAAGTTGCTCCATGTGCAAAGCGCCTAAATAGAGCGTTTAAGGTTTTGCCTAACCCAGACGCAACTTTTAACTTCTGGTAATCTCAAATTATTAAATAGCAGTTATAAATAAATAGATATTTAAAAATATACTTTTTAATTTAATTTTCAGATAAAAGCGGGTCGCAAAGGAAAAGTCAATAGTGAAAAATTAAAAAAAATATTTCTTAAGTACGGAGATGTATGCAGAAATCGCAGTATTAAATATAATGATCCAGTATTTAAAACAATATCTAATGAGTTAGATAATACGATAGCTCTTTATGCAATCTACAAAGCATTGAAAAGGCACTACGACGAGTATTTCCAAAATGATGAAGATGATAACCTTTATTCACCCCGAGTTCAGAGTAGTTCATCTTCTTCACCGTCGCGTCATAGTGTGGCTTCATTATCGCTGACATATCAAGACAAGGTGAAAACATTTAGTTTTACAATGGACGAGCATGAATGGAAAAAAGTTCAACCCGTGATGGTACATTATGCTAGAAGAGATATAAGGACCTCATCGACACACCAAAAATACAGGAGTCTGCCAAAGTTTAAGTGGGCGACTTTTTTGAGAGAAAAGCTCTGGGAGTTATCTAAGCTACCATGTACTTGGAACTTTAAAAATAAGAAAGTTGACGGTGAAAATAACATTTCGTTATTTGGAAAGTGCTCACAATGTCAAAGAGAAACAATAATAAAAACCGAAGCAATTTCTGAAAAAACTGTAAGATTTACATGCGATATACTTACTTGTAAGGAAGAGAATGTACCACACAATCCTAAAAAAAAATCAAAATTAACTCCATACAAAAGAGGTAAATTAGCAAAAATTCTACAGTATAAGCCTGCCGTAGTCGTACAAAAAGAACTTGCGGCCAAATTAATTAAAGACCCAAATCAAGTTTGCCCACCGATGCTACCAAGTTTAGCAGCTCTCCGCCAGATCAAGTATGAGAAACGACAAAGCAAGAGACTTCATGCTCACCCAATTTTAAGTATACTCATGATGACTCAAGAGGTACAGAACTTTATCCGTGAAGTGACATTGATACCGTGTTTTCATTTATATTATTGGTCTGATCAGCAAATAGAGTAACTATTGTAATAGTTTTTCTAAAGTGACCATTACTGTAGATGCAACTGGATCTTTTTTTCAGGCTATAAAGCTTCCCGATGGAACTACACTAACAAAACGACTATTTGTATATATTGGCATGATTGCTTCGGATTCAATTAAATCTACTCCAATTTTTCAAATGGTTACCGATTCTCACAATAAAGATTCAATTGCAGCGTGGTTAAAAATGGTTAATTCAAGTAAGGAGCCCGCCACATGAAATTATTACCGATGTCTCATCAGCATTAATTGCAGCTAATGTTTCAGCATTTACCACGTTTAGCAGTATAAAAGATTATGTTAAACGATCTGTTTCAGTCTTAAGTGGCCGCAATTATGCATTACCTGAAGTATTTATTAGGCTAGATACAAGTCATTTTATCAAAACAATTTATAATTTACGTTGCTTTGAAAATAGGGATATAAATGTTAAAATGTTATACGTTCGTTGCATTTTGTATATGAAAGAATGTGAATCGTTTCAGCAAATTAAAACTCTCATTACTGATGTTGTAAGACTATGTCTAACCGAATAACCCAGAAAACCCTGTTTCTGTTTATGTTCAGAAAATAAGTTGCACCTTAGGTAATACTACATATACGGAACCTAATGAAGACACCGATGAGAAGGAAAATATTCACGAAAACATAATCCTCGACGATGATGACGGTTTACTCTCATGGTTTGATGAAATTGTTGAGAGGGAAAGAAGCCTACAAAAAACAAAAAGTTCGTCAGAATCACAAAACTCTTTCTACATCCCTCATTTAATAACAACGCTCAAACGGTTACTCCTAAAGTTACCCCTCTGGAGTAATATTATGTGCCCATTATATAAATCACAAAACAAAGTACCAACATCTTCAGCTATAGAGAGCTATTTTAAAACTATGAAAAATTTGTTATTCACAACAAGGTCGAAGAAATATAACATTGATGAATATTTAAATATGCATTATGATTATTTATTAGGTGAAATAAAAATTGCTTTAAATTGTTTAAATAATTTCGCCGACATTGTAGACAAAAAGGAGAAAAACATTAAAAGAAAACGAGGTAAGACTAGGAAGCGAAAAATGTTAACATTTGAAAACAAATGCTGCAAAAAAGAAAAACCTAGTGTAACCAAAACGTTTTTAAATGATTCGGTATTCTCAGTAATTCCTACGTATGTTGAAAACTGGAGAGGCGAAGGTGTTCCTAAAGATGATTCTGCAAATAAACCTGTAAATATAATGTTTTTAAAAAATAGTAATTTTACTGTACAAGATATATCTGAAAAAATATTAAATTAACAAACACTTGTGCATTTGATTCCGTATTTTTTTTATTGGCCCACGGATTTAAAGAGTATTCATGCATACGCGATTTATTTGACAATAATTGCAGAAATAGGGATATAACAGCGTTTTTACAAATCCTCTGTAACTCTGATAATAACAGTGAAGAAGCAAACAAATTAAGAATAAGAATTGCTTCGATACATTTCAAAAACAATCATTATGATTGTGAATGTAACGCTGCATTTATTTATGAGCACGTCTTAAATGATATTATTTTTAGTGCTACTTCTGTAAGTAACTGTTCAAATAGTGCATGCATAAATTCTACCCCATCAAGAAGAAAACATGTGTTTATAACGTTAAATTTAGATATAATTAATATTTTCACCATCAGTAACTTGGAAGATTCTATTATTATTCATGATTGGGAAAACAAGCAATGCAGAAAATGCAATGAAGTAGTTCTATTTCATTATACATTCAGTCAGAAAAGTATCGGGAATGGATTATTTATTTATGGTTCCAAATTCAAATTTTTGTTTTTTTTGTTGACATTGTTAGATTGGCACAACTGTTTTCCATTTTGGCGCGGAGTTTGAGTTGCATCTGTTGTTTACATTAAATACAGTGCTATTTTTAGTTATATCATATTTAGTGTCTATTGCTAATTTCATAATGGACAAAAATCTCGAACAAAGAGTTGGTCTTAAATTTTGCATTGCCAATGGAATTTCGTGTTCGGAGTCACTGAAAATGTTACAGAAGGCTTACGGTGAATCGACTTTATCAAAAACTCGTGCTTATGAGTGGTACAAAGCGTTCAAAAGCGGTCGAGATGTGATGGAAGATTTGCCTCGCTCTGGTAGGCCATCAACGTCTGCAACTGAAGTTAACATCGCAAAAGTGAAGGAAATAGTGACTGAAAATCCTCATTCAACTTTGAGAGAGATAGCCACCGAACTTTCTGTATCTCACGAGTCGATCCGTACCATTTTAACTAATAATTTGGGTATGAAACATGTTGCCGCTCGGCTAGTCCCAAAAGACCTGATTTTTTTCCAAAAACTCAATCGCATGAGAGTCGCTGAGGACATGCTACAACGAGTCAATTCCGACCCAACATTCATGAAACGCATTGTTACTGGTGAGGAGACGTGGGTTTATGAGTTTGACATGCAAACTTCGGAGTGGCGCCTTCCAACTGAACCGAAACCGAAAAAACCACGCCAAAGTCGTTCAAAAGTCAAAGTCATGTTGACTGTTTTCTTTGACTATCGCGGTGTTGTGCACTCGGAATTCTTGCCGGAAGGTCAAACGGTAAATAAGGAATATTATTTGAGTGTTATGCGGCGTTTAAGAGAGCAAATCCGACGAAAAAGGCCAGATTTGTGGAAAGAAAATTCTTGGATTTTGCACCATGATAATGCACCTTCGCACAAGGCCATCATTGTGAAGGAATTTTTAACCAAACACTCAACAAATACCATCGAGCAACCACCATATTCACCAGATATGGCTCCAGCCGACTTTTTTCTTTTTCCTAAACTCAAATTACCACTTCGTGGCACCCGTTTTCAATTCAATCGGTAGAAGACATAAAAGAGAATACGCGGCGAGAACTGACCTCAATTCCGGAAACAGCGTTTAAAAAATGTTTTGATGATTGGATTATTCGTTGGCGTTAGTGTATCGTTTCTAAAGGAGCATATTTTGAAGGTGATAAAATAAATTTGGATGAATAACAAACAGTTTGTGTATTATTGATCTTTTCCCGCTACTTTCTTGACAGAGTAGTACCTTGTCAAAAATTGTTACATTCGATTTAAATGGCACGCAAATGGTGTTTTTACATGAGGTACCTAAAAGTATAATAATTAAACAAAACATTTATAAATTATTAGGTGCTGTAGAATATGTTCCTCCAATACTTGGAACAATAGGGCATTATAAGTGTCATATTATAAGAAATAGCGGAATGCTTTGTTACGACGATAACAAGAGTAAATTAGAAGAGAGTACAAACGATTCTGTATATATCCATTTTTTAACTTATGTTTTAGTAGAGGTGTAAGAGCCGATGAAAAACATTTAAAGTTGAAGAATAATGATTTTGTTGACTTTTATCCTTATAACTCCTATACTATATGAAGTCTTCAATTTTAATAAAAAAAATACTAAAAACAAAATAGCAAATCAAGGACTGCGCGGCCATGACTTTCAAGGCGAATATTTAATTATAATATTGATATAGAGCTTTGATTCATTTTTCGACAAATCTTGACAAATACAGACTTGAGTTGACAAAAGGAATTGACAACATTTCAAAACTGATACGACATGGAAACAAAAATACCATTTCTTTATTTTCGTATCCTGAGTTCAAATATATTTATGTCATATTTTTTTTATTTTTTATTTCTGAGAAAAATAATTAAAATCACAAAACATGTGATGACGTCATAGGTACGGCAGAATGTAGTCGTTACCTTTGCCTTAGCAATCATGGTTGCAGATGAAAACATCAAGTGTCAAATGTCAATGTTTAATGTCACTTGAAGTTGTAACTTTTATTTACATTCGAAATCGAAATTGATTTTACACAATATTTTCCTATCGAATCGACACGCTGCTTATTGTTATTATTCACAACTGTTGATTGACATTATTTCGTCAATAAAATGGATTTCAATGAAACATATACGCCAATGAAGGATCCAAAATATTGTTTTGTATCAGCCTGCAAAAACAACACTGCCAATACGTATTTCTGCAAAATTGTAGCATTCATTTTCGTGCATATATTGCAATAGCATTAAATAGTCAACTTTCGGCAAGTTTCTGCAATCGGCAACTAGGAATCATATAATTATAACAACACAAATAACAAAATCTGAAATCAGTTTGACAAGCTTAGTGTTGCCAACTTTATTTTACCAGCCCACCAAATGAGGCCGTGAAAACCACCAGAAACCACTAAATCTTAGCGGCCTCTCAAACCACCAGAATTCCTCAAGATCATCACAGAATCTAAAAAAAGGGATTATGAATAATAAGTTCATGGCCCCCTTTTCTCTTTCAATAACTACGCACATTATTTAAAATTTTTGTGCTTAATATAATCTACATATAATATATTTTAAAATATTCTTTATATAAACTGACTTTCTAGACAGACTGCTAAAATCTTTAATATTGTGCGTAAAAATATTTACCTTTTGAGTAGGCAATATTATCTTGCCAACAAGTGTATCAATTAAGTATTTTTAACTAGAAATCATACAGCATTTTACGAGTAGTATTAGTGGTTAATTTGTAACTTACCACTAACTGAAACAATCTAGTTCACTAAAATATCCACTAGCCACTAAAACCAATATTTTCCCGCTGAAACACATATCTAAACCACCAGATCTAGTGGAAATTCCACTAAGTTGGCAACACTGGACAAGCTGTCAGTGACAGTACATTTGACATCTAGTAGGTTTTTTACGGATGATACGGTGAGGCAAAGGTATTATCCTCATTCTACTGTAATTTGGCACTTACGTCTTTTTAGAATACACTGAATTTCAAACTCGAAATTATGAATGAAAAGTACATAATTTCGAAAAATGAAAAAATATGGGTGCCCTAGTTTTCGATTTACTTTTATATAACATAATAATACATGCATGTTAAAAATATGAAATGTTGTCAATTATTTCTCTATCCCAAGTAGTTGCTGAGATCTCCGTGGCCGCGCAGTCCTTGACGTCAGGATTGCGCGGCCAACTTAAAACGCTTATAACTTCTTTATTTCTGCTTTGACAAATACGGGGTTTGTTTCTTTCGATTTTGACAAATATCGACAAATTTTTGGCTGAAACCATTTTCTGATTTGATAACTTGGCGGAGCAATCCTGACGCACATCACTTACCAGGTTGCCTTATCTGAAAGTAAACGATGCAAATAACTTGGATTCTCTATTACAGGCTAGTTTACATTTAGACTCATTCGAAAAGGAATTAGATAGCCTTGAAAGTCCTAATCATTTCCAAAAATATGGCATACATTACATGTCTCTTTCTTATGTACTTTTCATTGTATTCTTTATATATTTACTTTATAGAATCAGAAGATGTTTCTGTCCAAAATCGAAAGATCATTATTGTATACAGATATTTAACCAATGTAATACAAACTGCCACACTCAGAGTCGTTTAATGGTTACTTAACCCATTCCTTAGCAATTGTTTTCGATACAAAATCGTTACTAAGGACTAGTTTAAGTAATCATTAAATGTCTCTGAGTGCGGCAGTAAGAGAGTTACTGAAACTCACCGACCTTCTGTTGAATTATCTGTTTTGAATGAAAACGGCGTGGCCGATGAGACTTACACATCAATGTCAAAGCCAACGCCAATTAAGCGTAATCTTTTAGTATCTAAGATAAACTAGAATTAAAACTTAGTGTTTTTAACTTCTCTCTTATATTAATAATATAACTAATGCTTACCTAGAGTAATTGAATTGTGCTAAGATTACTATTACTTTAATTTCAACTATGTGTTATCGCTATAATTACTAAGTATTGTTTGTAAGTCTAGAACGACGTTCAAGTCCAGGTCATCTTATACATTTCAATTTCGCATCTTTTACTCCCAGATGCTCCATTCTATCCGGGGGGCTGTTATATATTAAATAACATTAACAGGAATATAATAATAAGCAGCTGACGCTGCAGCACTTGTTTACCACATTTTTCCGTTTACTCAGCATATTGCAATAACTTAGGAATGATACATTTTATTAGCAGTGTGGAATTGAACGTCGTCGCGGACATAGGCTTTTCTTTTGTAGACCTTTTTACTAATTAAATTCTTTACAGTTTATTTCAATATCTTTTTTTAAAAAGCCTACTGAGACCCACCCCGTAACAGATCCAAATGCAGAGTATGCAGAGGAATATCTTTTTTATCTATAGGATTCAGATACCCTTCCTGTTTTCCTTCCTTTTTTGTTGCTAGTAGGCAAGGTATACAACTCAAAACTACTTCTTCTATTCTTTTATCCATATTTCTGATATAGTAATCTTTTCCAATGGCTTCTTTCATTTTTCTTATAGAGATATAGACCTATATACATTTTATTGTTTCTTTTTCAGATTGCTGATAATTATGAGGAACAATTATTTTTACTCACAAAAAGTGCAAAGAAAATAAAGAACAACGGGAGGATAAATTGCATAAGAAAAGAATGGCAATTTTGGATCTGGAACAGAAATATTGGGAAAAAAGTTAAAAAATGTTTAAATAAAACTATGTTAACGTAGTGGCACTAATGATCGACAAGCTCCAATGATCGACAATTTTTTTCTCTAATTAGAGAAAATTAAAGTTATAATACGATTTTTTTAATATGGCTATACTGTGGCTATAATATACAATACGCTTCCTGCTGTCATCCAGTGACATTTGAAAGAAATCCGCCATTTTTTTACAAATGGCCGTGTGAGAACTTAGTTCGGCTAGTGTTCCTCATAAAATAACGGCAATTCTAAGCGGATTCTGTAAGAACGTAAGTACAAAATATGTTCATTATTTTCATATATTGAAACTTATATTAATTTGATGGTTTTTAAGCCGTCTTATGGGAAAAATAATTTTAATAAAATTATTATCGACACTCGTCGATGATTGGAGCAAGTCAATTTCTGAGGAAAAACCATCAAATTAATATAAGTTTAAATTAGAGAAAATTAAAGTTATAATACGATTTTTATATTAATTTGATGGTTTTTAAGCCGTCTTATGGGAATGATAAGATCGATTTATGTTATAAAAAAAGTTAGGAGGTTATTTTTTTAATCTAAATTGCCGGTGTCGATTACTGGTCCTCAGAAATTGACTTGCTCCAATCATAGACGAGTGTCGATAATAATTTTATTAAAATTATTTTTGTGTAACCACGGAATATGGTTCTCTTTTCTTTGCAGAATTGTTAGATATTTAAATTAGGTTGATCAAAGTAGAGTTACCAGTATTCGACACGATGTCGATTAATGGGATTGAAATGTGTCGATAATTGGTTCATACAGATGTCTCCAAGAAAAAAACTACATTTAATAATGAACATACATTTTATAAACTAAATTTAGTAGGTATTTTATACATTAAATATATTACACTGATAATAATTCTTTCTGTTATAAAAATAAAATTTGTTTAACCGTGAAATAAATTATTTTTGGATTTGAATTTAAAATAATTGCTTAATTTTTTATGACTTAAGTACTTATATTGAATTTAAGTCAAAGGTCATAAATACTAGGTAAATACTTATCCATTTCGACACATTGCAATTCCATTAATTATTTGTTACATTTGACAAGAGAATACGGTGACCGACGGTCATCTTTTCTTTGCCGAATTGGTAGATATTTAAGTTACCAGTAATAGGTAATTGATTCTTACAGATGGCTCCGAGAAAAAACTACACTCTCGACCAGATTGAAAAAGCAGTTGAAGCTGTTAAGAATGGAGAAAAGATAGCAAGTGCTGCGCAACGTTTCGGAGTACCAAGAATTACTCTTCATGACAAAATAACACGAAGAACTTCCATTGGTTGTAGTATGGGGCCAAGTACCATCTTAACAAAAGTAGAAGAAGAAATTTTAGAAAAATGGTTATTAACTTTAGCTGAAAAGCATATTCCCCTAACTAAAGACTGTCTACTGGACAGTGTTCAAAAACTAATAATTAATCAAAACAGGAAAAATCCTTTTACTAAGAATAGGCCTGGTAAGAAATGGTTTCACTCATTCATGAAAAGACATCCAAACTTGTCACAAAGAGTACCAGATAACTTTTCGAGAGCTCGAGATAATGTATCGGAGGATAACAAGAGGACCTGGTTTAAAGAAATCGAAAGTTATTTAGAAGAACATAACTTAAAAAATATTCTAAACAACCCACACAGGCTATTCAATGCAGACGAAAGCGCGTTTTTCTTGTCGCCGAAACCTGATCGTGTTATCTGCAAAAAAGGAGATAAACACCCTTATAGTAAGTGTGGTGATGAGAAGGACAAGCTTACTGTCCTTATCACGGGAAACGAATTCCTTCGTCTGTTGCTGCTAGTGTTCCCGATGAATGGGCAATATGTAAGTCAGAAAGTGGGTGGATGTGCAGCAGCACCTTCTATGAATATGTGACTAATGTTTTCAACCCTTGGTTAGAGCAAAATAATATTGAAAAACCGATTTTATTCTTTGTGGATGGCCACAAATCCCATCTCACCCAACATTTATCAAATTTTTGCTCCCAAAACGGTATCGAGATCTTTGCCCTGTACCCAAACTCTACGCATATTTTGCAACCTATGGACTTGTCAGTATTCAGACCCCTCAAAGCACATTGGAGAAAAGCTGTGACGCAATGGAAAATGGAGAACCTTGGTCAAAATCTTCGTAAAGAGAATTTTGCTCCAGTACTTCAAAAATCACTCGCAAACATAACAAAAGATTGTGTGAAAAATGGGTTCAGAGCGGCGGGACTTTTTCCATTCGGGCCTGATTACATTGACATGTCAAAAATAAGACCAAAGGAAACCTCAACTAAAACTAATCCAGGGCAGACGGAATTTGTGAGATATTTAGAAAACGAAATAATAAAAGTTTTTTCAGCTGAAAAGTTAGAAAGTTGACTATTTAATAAATTATACTTTGAAAATAGAAGTACACTGGAAAGTAACATCCCTAATGAAGATGTGGCTTTATATGTAATTTGGGCCAAAAATAAATCCGATGACGTGTGTCGTTTGGGTTTGTCGGATGCTGCTTCTACGTCGGACACTTTGGAAGAGGTAGACATAGTCTCAAATAATATAACCACTGCTCAGTTGATTGAAGTTTTAACCGAAGAATCACCAGGAATTGAAAACAGCGAGCAAACTAAAAATTCATCAAAAGATACCAATTCTAATGAGTTCATAGAAAGTGTTTCCTCAACACATAACTTGAAAGAATCAGTGGATACTGCCGTAGGTGTTCCATTGTCTTCTATCGATGTAGTTAGAACAATAGAAGATCATCAAAATCAACAACCCAACTATAACACCAAAGTTGATACTATAATTAACCAATCTCTTCCACAACTCTCTTCGCTGACCGATTTACCTGAAGTTACAATAGATCCCGTAGTTGAACAACCTGACATTTATACTAATATTGATACATCAATTGACCAAGCACTTCCTCCACCGGCGTTGTCATTGTCTTCTGATATTCCCAGAATAGTAGAAGACTGCATATCTCAAGAACCCATAATTAATACTATGGTACTACAGGATATAACACCACAAAAGAAATCTATGGAAAGTGTTTTGGGAGTGATAGTACCATCTCCTTTTAAGAGAAGTCTGTTTTGGCCCGAAAAGGATAGTAACAAAAAGAAAATGAAACGAGAAAAGATTCCGTCAACAGTGACAAGTAAAGCTTGGAAAGAGTAGCACGAGAAGAAAGAGGCCGAGAAAAATAAAAAAACAACAAGAAAAGGAAGAAAGAGCGATACAGAAACTAGAAAAAAAGAAATTAAAGGAACAGTTAGCCAACTGCTGCCAGCTCGGAAGACATTTTAGATTGGTGGAGGACGCATGAGACAGAGTATCCGATTTTATCGAAAATGGCCCGTGATTTTCTCTCAATACCTGCAACTTCAGTACCTGCTGAGAGGTTATTTTCTAAAGCATCATTAGTAATTAGAAAACATAGAAATAGGTTAAGTGATGAGTCAGCCAGATAGTTACTTTGTATTAATTCTTGGTCAAAAAATTTATATAAAGTATCATAACCTAATGATAAAGCTGTTGATTTTGTATTTTATTTTTTATTCAAATAAATGATAAATCGTAAAACTCTTTTATTTCTTATAAGTTGAGGGTTCAATCTCTTTCTAGACAGATAAGTATTGTTCTTTAAAATACAGTCAAGTTATTGTAATTAATTTGTTTTTTTACATGTTTTAGCAAATGTAAGCTTATAAATCATAAATGTTTATTAAGAAACAGTTACTTCCATGGAAAACGACATATAGGTCAGTTGATTTTTCGAATTTCTTATCAAATCTTCAGTTATTTATTAATCTGCTTGATCTTTACTATGGCTATGTTAATT
Source organism: Spodoptera frugiperda (assembly GCF_023101765.2). Lineage (NCBI taxonomy): Eukaryota > Metazoa > Arthropoda > Insecta > Lepidoptera > Noctuidae > Spodoptera > Spodoptera frugiperda. Next base: position 9,575,800 of record NC_064237.1, read on the forward strand.
CAAGCTCACAATGTTCCAATTCTAATACGTTTTTCTAAGATTTAAAGTAAACTTTAATAAATAGTAATAGACTAATAGGTAATTGCAAGACTTGCAAGACTCTTGCTGCAAGACCAAGACCAAGACTGGGAGCGCAAGACCAAGACCAGGTGTATTGGCGCAAGACCAAGACCAAGACTGGCTAAGTCTCGTCTTGTTCTTGCATTTGGGCAACACTACTTAACACATTTAACGTTCATGTAGCGACATCTGTTGTCACGTTAAACAAGTTCAGTGTCTTAACGCAGTATTGCTAAATGTCATTCAGTGCACCGCGGCGAACCGCCAACAAGAGAATGCTCGTAAAATTGTAAATAATTATTCATAAACTCAGTTTATTATTTTGTTTCATTAAAAAAAGTTTATTATTCATTGATATTCACGTAATTCACGATGGAGACATCAAAGTAAGTATTTTGATAAACTGACATTTTATAACCCGGCTATTTTTATAGGTTATGATATTTATTATAATTAGAAAGCGACTAAATTAAGCCGGTATTTAATAATGTTTTAAAAGATAAATATTTAGATGATAATAGGATGTAGTTTGACAATGTTAAATTCAAATATTGGTACCTTTTTTTGCAAATATAACAACAATACTGTTGAATCATTATTGCTAAATACACCTCCTAAATCTACTTCCTTTGTTTATTAGCTGCTAATAAACAAAATAAGTTTTTAGACCATGTGGGCTTTATATCGATCCCGAAATTCTGTATCTGGGTGCTACACCAAAAAGCCTTATTGGCGGAGACATGATAGTGAAAGTGAAATGTCCACTATCGGCGTTCAAGACAGGGCTTGAAGAACCAAATTACAAAAAAAAAAAAGTTTTTTTTGGGTAGCAGATAAATCGGGTGCTTTGTAGATTAATAAATCCCACAATTGGTTTTACCAGATTCAAGGTCAATTACATGTGACTCGAATGATACGAAACAAAACGATGACATTGAAGAAATCGATAATGAAGACGATAATACTACTGAAACGAGTGACTCTGAAGTTGGGAAGAGACCAAAATATATCCAAACAGATTTATGGAGAAAGGCCACACCCAAAATGAGGGTGATAGTGTTAACGCAATGATCGAGCGAGCAAGCGAACATAAAAATATTTATTTACCCGATGAAGGGAATGTTCTAGTGCGTTGGTCAAAGACTGAAGGAGAACCGTATGCGGTGAAAGAGATGGACAGGGAAGATTTTTTCAATTTCAAAGGACTGTAGGATAACACAAACTACACAAAGGTTGTAACTAATTAGGTGATGAGATGGAAACAAATTCGTGAAGTCTAAGTTAATAAAAACGTCTATGATCGCATAGAGTATAAGTATGATCTGGGTGAGGAACCTAAGATTTTAGTTGTTTTAAGGACATGGAATAGAAATAGCCAGCGCACAAGGCATTTTGAACTCAATCAAGCTTGTTAAGATGAAAGCATCCCCATTCTGTACGATAAGTATAGAGATCTGAACTCTATGTGTAAGTCTTTAGCAATCCCAAGAAAATATCATGCATTCTATAAAAACTTGCCATATGTGCCCTTCAAAGACAGGAGAGTACATACAAGACAAGCTAGTGATGATGACGATGGTGATATTTACTAATAATTATTAGTCAATATCACTATCATACGGTTAATTATAATTAACTTGTTTAAAAGCAACTTATATAAATATATAGACAGGATGTCAAATACCCGGAAATACTGATACAAGTATTTGTACACAATAAAATGTATTTAAGTATGAAATGATTTAATTTTTACGACAAAAATATAGAAATCTCATTACGCGGAACCTCACTAGTGCAGACAGTCGCCGGTCGCCGTCACCGTAATATTACGTGCGGACAAGCTGTATTGTGAGTTGCCTTAGCGCCGTCACCGTAAAATCACGGGAAACATTTATCGGTCAATGCAACTAGTGTTGTAGCCCTTTTTCGTGTTATTGTGTGGAAATCTAAATGCAAAAGAAATGCATGAAGACGAAGAGTTATTAATTATTTTGCAATCGAATCATGAATTGCCAAGCGACGACAGTTCTAACACAGATAGTGATGTTGATTTGGTAAGTTTAAAATTTATTGTTTAATTCGATCATTTAATTTGGCAAGAAATTGTGTTTGTGTTTAAGTAGGTACATCATGAAATAATAAATTGAAATAATCAATTGAAATAATAAATCGAAATAATCAATTGAAATAATAATTTCATAGGCTGGAATTATTTCATATTAAAAAGGTGCCTAGGTAGGTAATTATCAACAGATTTCTAAAATGACCAATTCGTATGCCAATAAAGTTAAAATACTAAAAGTTGTCACACGCAACATGAGACTTGCTAAATGGGTCGACTGTAATGATGAAGAAATGTTGAAGTTCCTAGGCTTGTTGATTTACATGGGACTCAAAAAATTACCCAAAATGAGTGACTATTGGAGCAATAATATCCTCTATAAAAATAAAGTAGTTTCTCAGGCTATGAGTAGAAATAGATTTGAGCTGTTACTAAGATGTTGGCATTTTGAAGACAGTATCCACTTGACATCCAATACTGACCGTCTTTTAAAAATAAGGCGTTTTGTGCAGTTACTTGCAGGTACATTTCGAAATTCCAAAACGCCTGGTGAATATATCACTGTAGATGAGACCATGGTGGCTTTTAGAGGACGTATAAAATTCATGCAATATATTCCCGGTAAACGGCACAAATATGGCATAAAATTATTTAAAGTGTGTGATGATGACGGCTACACACATGACTTTATCGTTTACGAAGGTAAAAATTCAAGAGAGCAGATCGAGTCGCCTGCCAACATAGTAATGAAGCTTTGTCATCCCTACCTCGGAGTAGGCAGGAGTGTAGTAACGGATAATTATTACACTAGTGTAGATTTGGCGCAACAATTATTGAAAAAAAAAAACACTCACCTGATTGGAACATTACGCATAAACAGGAAGGGATTACCAAAAAAAGTGGAACAAGAAAAACTGTCCAAAGGTGAAACGATTGCTTTAGAGAACAATGACGGTATTCTTGTGCTCAAATGGAAAGACAAGCGTGATGTATTCGCTTTATCGACAAAACATTCTATTGGTTTTGTTACTGTTCAAAGAAGGAGGAACCCTAACAAGAAAGTAATGAAACCTACCTTAATCGCTGAATACAACAAACACAAATGCTCAATAGACTTGTCTGATCAAATGGCAAGCAATGCCAATCCTGCCAGAAGAAACATCCGCTGGTTTCAGAAACTAGCTGTAGAACTATTACTTTCAACAGCTGTCACAAATGCATATATAATTTATAAGACTCATAAGCAACTAAGTAGCAAGAAGTCGAATTTTCGAGAAAATCTCTGCCTACAGATGTTAGGAATCACGTCTAATTCTAATTCAGCAGCTCGTGAACAAAGTCAAAGAGATCATAAATTCAGCAAATCATTGATGGCTGATCACAGAGGACGACTTATTCGGCGAAGGTGCATATGTTACGGTAAATCTGATTAATTGAAAATTATTAATAATTTTGCTAAATTATTAATAATTACCACACGTTTTGGTAAATGTGAATAATCGATCGAAATTTATCACTTTTAGTAGTGATTATTAATAATTCACGACACATATTGGTGAAAGTAATAAAATAAATATAAACCCTATGTTTTTTGACCAGCATGTATTTATTTATAATATTAAACACCGTCTTACGATTATATTAATTAGAGATCACACAAACAAGGTTGCTTGTACTTGCTTTAAACCAAAAGGACAACAAATTCACATATTCTGCGCGTAAGTGCGGCTCTGCGGACGGCAAGTAGGGGTAGCTCGCCGCCCGACCAGAACCAGACCCGTGCGTGCGGCGCGTCGAGTTCTGCGCGCGCCTCAAAGAGCCATCAGATCACCACAGATGGGGCCCAGTAGGGCTGATGCATGATCCGGAGCTGCGGACTACCTAGCGGGTTTACCGGGGCTCCGGCTCGAAAATCAGGAGTAAGAACGGGGTGGTTTTTAGTCAGTAAAAGTCTGACACTCCCTCTCACCTCGCCAAAAAGGGCACATTTATCACAAAATTAACAATAAAATTCTTTTAAAATCAAATTACCATGAAACTTATGCAAAAAAGTCTATCGTGGTACATAAAATTGTAACAAAAATAAAATTAAACAATTATTGTTTCATTAACAAAATCAACACGAATCCTAAAAGCAATCATCAATAATCACATTTGGTTTGCCTGTAAATCTTCTGTAGCATCTATAAATGCATCAAATTAAAAATTTTAAAGTATTATCATAGAATTCAACAAATATTTGTTGTGTAAGTACAATATATTGCCTTTTAAATTGAAATAAAAATAACATCTTGGCCACTTATTACATTTATCACTACTAGGGTAAAATTATTAATAATAAGCGACAAATGTGATTAATTTATCACTTTTACCTCGAGTTTCGGTAATTATTAATAATAGTAGATAATTATTAATAATTTTCAATTATTCACTCTTACCGTAACACATACATTGTTATGAGAGGAACCGAGCTGCTGGACTATCTGCAAAGGCCGCCAGAGACCGAACAAAAAAAGTGAATACCGTGTGTCTAAAATGCCCGACTCAACCTAGTGTTTGTGGTCAATGTTACGGAGAAATTCACATTTTCGTAAACAGAAATTAAACTTTAATTTTCTATGATTATATTTTCATATAATTTCTCTTTTTTTATTTTGTATCAAAACAATTTCTTTTCTTTGATTTCATTTTTAACCCCGACGCAAAAAGAGGGGTGAGATAACGTCGTGGATACCGAGCAAGTGACATCTTACCCAACAGAGTTTCTCAACTCCTTAGAGTTATCAAGAGTGCCTTCTCATAAGTTGAGGCTGAAAGTTGGTGTTGCTGTGATGTTTATGAGAAACCTAGATCCACCAAGGCTATGTAACGGCACACGGTTACAATTAACCTATTTAGGAAGGAATGTCATTAAAGCCGTTATTATGACTAGAATGGCAAAAGGCGAAACTGTAATTATTCCCCGCATTCCCATTATTCCAACTGATTTGCCATTCCAATTCAAAAGAGTTCAGTTTTCGCTGAAAACTGCGTTTGCAATGACAATAAATAAAGCCCAAGGGCAAACGCTAAAAGTTGGGGGGGTACATCTTGAAAAAGACTGTTTCTCCCATGGACAACTCTACGTTGCGTGCTCAAGAGTGTCGACACCACAAAACCTTTTTAATTAATAACTGGTAAAAAGGCAAAATACCTAACATCCTTTCTTCCTCCTCTCCAGAGTAAAATGAAATTGTAACTGCGCTGTTGAGTCTGTCGATCACACTCATTCGAGGATCTGAACGACACACTCTGCAACGCAGAAATTGTCCTCTAGGATTAAGAATGATTGGTCAACTAGAACAATAAGATGCAGTATGATGTACATAGTGGTAGTATAAGGATTAAATGATAACAAAGAAAAAAAAATTAAGTGAAGAAGAACTTATGAGCATTTTTAAGTCAGGTGTTGATGTTTTATCGGTAAGGAGATTAAAACGATTAATACCAGAAGGGAAATGGGTCGATTGTGAGTCTGTCAGAATCTGTTTTAAAAGTAATGTGCTTCCGCAATATATTTATGCCTACGATTGCAGATTTAAAGTTGAAAAATATGTATTTCCTGTAACGCAATGCTCAGGCTGTTGGCAATTTGGCCATATCATTAAATTTTGCCCCACGAAAAAAGTCATATGCCCAAAATGTGGAGGAAGTTATGAAAATTGTGACATAAAAGACTTTCTATGTTTAAACTGCAAGGGGAATCACTTCGTTCTGGATAAAAGTGTCCTATTTATCTAAAAGAAAAATCCATCAGGAATATTATGAGTGAAGAGCAAGTTACATACAGAAGAGCCTTACAAATTTTAAAAGAGAAAAAAGGAGAACAAATATCAAATGAGATCTCACAGGAAAATAATGACAATCAATTTGCAATCGTCACTAACAACGAGAAAGAAACCTATAGTAATGTACTGACAAGGGCGTTAATACATCAAGAACCAATAACAAATAGAAAAGAAGAACAGATAGATGATACGAGCATAGACAAACAGCAAAATATCAAAAGTTCAAAACAAAAATCAAATAAACAGAATAAGTATCAAAACCAAAATAAAACACCATTAGAACAACCAATGATTGAAGAAATAGACGATAAGCAGGAAGGAAAAAGAAGTAATAAGCATAGTTCACAATGGTTATATAAACTTGATTGGGCAAAGATATGGATGAAAATAAAGAATATCTGCAAATCTAAACTGAAACTCGAAGAAAAAGCAATGTCATTGTTAAAAATTATTGGAGAAGAACTAAAGAATTTTTTGATCAATATAATATTTGAAGAAGACATTTTAGGACATTTAAACTTTTTCAATAATGGATAGTTTTCAAAAAGTTAAATAATTTTTATATATGATTAGGTGAGTGTAAATTAGATAATTAGTACGATGGGGTTGACGTATTCATTTGGATAAAAACCCCTTAAATAATAAAGAAAAAAAAAGAATATACATAATAATAGTAATTAAGAATAATAATGGACTCACGTAGTTTAAGTTTAATTTTAAGAAAACGAGCATTCAAACGCAGAGCTCATTATGTTGATTTTTGAAGAGTTCCCTAGAATATCTTCCACATCTCATTTTTGAAGAGATCCCGCGAGATCGGGAACTATGTGGTTAAAACCAAACATTTGCCGGAAGTCACTATTCCACGCGAACGAAGTCGCGGGCAAAAGCTATTTATTATTAAATATAGAGATATCGGCTGCTTTTGTGGTGACTTAAGAAGTCAATGTGAATGTTTTTCACCAAAGTCACATTCAGTTGTACTTAGTTCGGATAACATAAAAAACTCGTCTGAAATTCGCCCCTCAAGTTCAAAAAGTTTATCGACATTTGTTGAAGAAATCCCCCAAAACGTTAAAGAGAAGTACGATATAGAAACTGACACTTGTTTATCTTTGAAACCTACTATAGAAATGTATTTGGAACCAAATTTCAAAATAAATAATTAGACTTCAAAAGATTATAAAATTGAGAAAGAGCCGGACGAGGGATTCAAAAAAGTGATAAGAGCCAATCCGTAAAAAAATTAACGTAAGAAAAAAGTACTGTCACAAAATTTTACAAACAGTTTACAAGACTATCTCATACTCTATTGAATGCATATTTTTTTATTATACATTATAGATCATTAACTTTTAAAAAATTTAATAATGGAGTCCATTGTTGTTAATTTAACCGAATAAAAATTTAAAATAAGAAGCAAAAACGAACATTTTAGCGTGTCACACCTCCTGTCACTAACTTTAATTAACCGAAGTTCAAGGTTTTTTATACATACTTCAGCGTTTTTTGGGCGCTTTTGAAGAATATTGCTTTTTCTTAATTATAATATTAATTTTACTTATTAATTTTATGGTATTACAACAAAATTCATGAAATTAAATGATAATCAAATTAGCACCAAGGTGGACATTCCACTTTTGTCACTACGGTTTTATTTGCTTTCCGTTTTAAAAAACTACCAAAACAAGTTTTTTTATTATAGTGGTAACATTATTGTAGTAGATCAGCCATTTATTTTTACCCATCGTACAGTTGTGACGCAGTGATCGGTGACGAAAGCCGTGTTGTTAATTACGTAGTCGATTAAGGAATCCACTATAGTCACAGCTATAACGTGATACCGGTAAGTTCTTAAAATATTCTTTTATTTGTAAATTATGCCTAATGTAAGTGTGTATCTCGTGAAATAATGATTTCCTCTAAAATAACAAAGAATATTGAGTGTTGTCGTCATTATTATGAGTAAGCGGAGTTCGTCACGTCCATTTAGTGTCGTGACATATTAGTGGAACAATAATTGTGACGAAATGGACACATAAGGCTTAGTTTACGTGATGCATGTTTTACCGACAACAACTAAGATGAGGTTACATGTTTCTGTTAAATAATATTAAGCATAATAGATGGTCTATCTTTTGACTGTCTTAGTTAACTGATTTATTTACGAAACCGATTGGCTTACATTATTGTAGGTATAATTCTAAAAACTATAAGCATTTAATTTAATAAATAATAGTCAATTAGGATTTACATTTTTTTTTGTATTTGTATATTTCCCTTTCAGAGTCACTACGCGAACTTACAATAATGGGTTAATGATCTTATAAAATGCCTTGATGATGGACTTCAATGGCCTTGGGAAAAAACTCATTTTATTTTGGCAAAAAAGTGTCTTGTATGCAAAAACACAGTTGATGCTGAAGGTTTACGATTGATACATTTCTCTTTAGCTATGAATAGACAAGATATACAGTTTTTATTGAAATTGCCATATATTTGGTGTACTTATTGCAACTCTTGTCTTTACGATCACTATCCAACCGATGAATGCGAATTTTGCCACTCGTTATAAATGAAAACTTTACAAAATCAATATGTAAGTAGGTAGGTACATAAATTCAGTTTATTTAAGGAAAATTAAAGTGTTTCATTTGAATTTGTTATATCGTAAGTTGTGTTGTGACCAACAATTATTTTAATGATTTTGAAGAAAGGTTTACACAACGAAACTTAAAGTCGCAAGTACTTAATCAAGGCTTAGATTATTTTGTATAGGAAAGCCTCTCGCTAGATTATGTAAGAGATGGTCAGACATCCACGAGTCATCCATGGCAAAAGTATAGATTAACCGGAAGTCGGTCAATGCATGGCTTTAAATTTAAAATAGTGTATCGGTTGACTTTGTGATAGCCATTCATAGTCATTGATGAAAAGTTTATAAATTATATTCCTTGTTGTTCCAGTTTATTTTTTATATGATGGCCCTAACACCTGCTGAACGGGCTAAACGATACCGTGAAAATCTGAAATTAAATAAAGAAAAATATGAGGCACAGAGAAAGAAACAAATAGAACGAGTTAAGAAGAGCCAAAAGAAAATAAGGGAGTTGAGCGATCGGGAAAAAGAGGAGCGAAGAAAAATTTGGAGAGAACAGAAAAAAAAGCAAAGGGATGCCAAAAAACAAGCTGTAGAGGTAGTCGTACCTTTAACAAGTCAAAATCAAAGAACGGTTGACTTAGGCTCGTCGAAAAAATATCGATACATCGATATATCGATATTATTTTTTCAATGTATCGATATTTTTGAGCGATATTTAATGTTTCGATGTATCGAGGTATCGATATAAAATTAAAAGTATTGAAAAGGTATAAAAATCGATATTTTTTATAATTAAAAAATCCTAAAAAAGAATACTTTTTTTATATTAACATTTTTTAACAAATTACATTTTTTTTGCCTTTGGTCGACTCGATTTACTGCGTTTTAATTTGGTACTTAAGTTGGCTTTTAAGTTGGCAACTCTGTCTGTCTGTGTCAATGTCATTTCAGTGTCAGTGTCTGTGCTTCAACTATCCTTCTGTTATCCGTATTATAACCTCAACGCGAGCGTATTTCTGCCTACATTTGTGTTGATTATAGTTCTCAAACAATCTAACTAATTAAATCAATAATTAATTCACGTATGTGAACAAAATAATTCGAGCATTCCAGTCATGTCTAGTGTTGTATGGAACTTTTTCAAAAAAATAGACAGACAAAACGTTTCCTGTAATGTGTGTGGGAAAATATATAAAACCAGTGGCAATACGACGAATTTATCTACACATCTTAAAAATAAGCATCACCATGCGTTTTTGCAACTTAAAAATAAAAACTCAAGGTCAAGTGAAGTGAATATTACACCAAGAACAAGAACTAGTTCACCTGTTTCGTCTACTAATTCAACTATTACCAATACTAATAAACCTGCTGAGATAGAAAATAACTTCATGGAATTGTCTGAAATTGCGATTGACGATGATACTGGTGTAAGTATTTTATTTGTGCAAGATCAAACGTAGCTTTAGAATCTAAATATCAATTGTTCATAACCAATAACCAGTCAACTAATGATGTGTAATTACTAAAAGTATCGATATCGATAAATTTAAATTTTGGTGTTTTCACTTAACCTTAATACTATTTATGACGACAAGTGTAATGAAATATATACAAAATATTCAATAATTTTTTTCAGACTGAATCCTCCAAAGATGGTCAGAGTAAAGACTTGTGGAAACAGACTACACTCATAGATATGTTTGAAAGAAGTTCAAGCTATGAAGGTATTTTTTTTTTTTGATATTAGATTACTGTATTGTTTACATTTTAGTTCTATAAGGATGTTCTAATTTTATTATTTCTCTCAATTTAGCAGGGGGTCATAAAACTAGCCAAATAAATCAAGCTTTGATGTACATGATTTGCAAAGACAACATGCCTCTATCTTGTGTAGAAAAATCAGGATTGAAAAGATTTATGAGCGTCATTTGTCCACGCTATAAAATTCCATCACGAACTACTGTAAGCGAACTATAATATTAAATTATTATCTTATCCTTTTTATTTTTAAATGTTATTTTATTATTCATTTCTCATTTCAGATAACTGGCCTCATGGAACAACGATACGCCACTACCAAAGCCATTTTAAAACAAAAATTAAGTGAGATAAATAATGTTGCTTTAACAAGTGATATATTAACTCTTACTAACTCGACACGAAGTTTCATCGTAGTGACAGCACATTTTCTTAACACAGCTAATAACTGCACTCCTGAGCATGAGATGGTGACATTGACAGCACGAAGAATGTATCAGGTAAGTAAAGTATAAAATAAATGCATCAAATTATAAAAAATAAAATAAATAGTTAATTATAATAAATTTAATAAAGTGGACTAATATTGGTCTTCTTTCCTGCAGGCGCACACAGCTGATTATATAAAAGAATGCTTTGAAAATATTACCGACGAGTTTGCAATAGAAAAGGATTGCATCTTATCAATTACCACTGATGGTGGTGCTAACATGGTTGCTGCAGTGAAGAAATTTTTGGAAGATGGAAAAAGAATTCCTTGCATGGCGCATTTGCTGAATTTAATAGTGGATGGCGCAACAAGAGATAATGCACCAGTTCTTCAAATTGCCAATCGTGTCAAAGCCATTGTTACATATTTTAAACAATCTGTGAACGCAATGGACGATTTGCGAGCAGAACAAGAGGGACAAAAGAAAGAGGGAGAAGTGTTAACACTTATACAATCAGTAAGCACAAGGTGGAATTCTTGTCTTGATATGTTGGAAAGATTCAATACATTATCAGCTATTGTGGCTAAGATTTTAGCAACTAGGCGGAATGCACCTGATATGATAACTTCTTCAGAGTTAAGTGTCATACGAGATCTGATAATATTGCTTACCCCATTTAAGCAAGCTACTGAAGAAATTAGCGGCGATCAGTACGTGACTTCTAGTTTGGCGATTCCCATTGCAAACTTACTTCAGAAAGGATTTGAAGAAGTAAAACCTTTCACCGAATTTGGTGTTGCTGTTCAGAAGAGTTTGCTAAACTTAGTTATTGCCAAACTAGAACCACTAGAGCGACATTTACATCTTGCTATAGCAACAATTTTAGACCCTCGCTTTAAGCGTATTCATTTTAATTCAGCACTAGCTGTTTCCACTGCAATAACTGCATTGTCAAAAGAAATACGTTTAGAACATGTCCTCTACGTCTATACGTAGAGGACAACTTTCGCCTGAACTCAGACCCACAACCACAACCACTACCATAATTCCAAATTCAGAAAATTCTTCGCCGTCGTTGTGGTCCGGACATGAAAAAATTATGATAGATATTGCTGCAGCTGCAGCAACCTCCAGTTTACTTTCAACCAAGTGATGGTATGCCTAGCGAACTAAAGCAATATCTAGATCAGCCTGTAATACCCAGAAAAGAAAATCCTACAAAATTCTGGTTTGATTGTCGTCATTTTACTCCAGTCCTTTCCGACATAGCTCTAAAGTATTTGATATCGCCTGCGTCCTCGGTTTCCTCAGAGAGAGTGGCATCTGCTGTAAATCTTGCAGTACCCAATAACTGAAGTCGGCTTACAGCCGAGCATGTCAATCAAAGAGTTTTTCTTATGTCTGTATCGGATAAATATTGGTTTGATTAATAAATAATTAATATTTTTTATTGTTGTCCTTGATTTAAAAAATTTAAAAATGATGTCTATTGATTAGTATTTATCTAGTAATGTAAGATGATTGAAGTAGATTAGGCCAAATATTTTTTTCCCTATCACACCGATATATCGATATATCGATATTTTTGAATAAAAATATCAATATCGATATTGATATATTCAAAAATTATCGATACAATATATATCGATACTTTATTGCATTTCCGACATCCCTAGGTTGACTATTTATTTATTTATTTATTTATTTGAATAGAACGGTACAAGCCAATAACACTAAATACCTTACAAAAATTTAAAAATATAAAATTCAGAAAATTAATATAAATATTAATTATTAAATATTCATTCATCCATCTCTTTCGCAAAACTTCAAACATTCCGACAAAAATAATCTTCTTTCACTCGAAAACACGTCACACTCTGGCTTTGAATCCAGGAATCGGTTTAAAAGTTTCATAGTGTGTTTACTATAAAAGAAAATATAGTAACTTAGCTAATAAGTACAAAACTGTTGTAAAACAATTAAAAAAACTAAGAACCCTCAATGCAAATTTAGTTTTAAAAAGCGTAAAACTTTAAGTCAAACCAAAGAAAAATACCAGAAAGAAATCAATCTAAAAACAGAAGAAAATGATAAGCTGAAAGTGAGACATGAACTGCTAGAAGTATCATTAGGCGAGAAATATAAAGACTGTAAAAGACACGAACAAAAAAAGATATTGCGTTCAATTGGAATGTCTAAGAGTGTTCTCCAAAAAAGAGGATCAAAGGCACTGGTATCAAAGTGTTTAGGGCTTAAAGGTAGCATTAGATTTACCAGCAATAGAAAATATAATATAAGCAAGAACATAGAAGAAGAAATTGAAGTTTTTTACAACCGGGATGAAATTAGCAGATCTACATCCGGAAAGCGTGAGTGCAAAACAAAATGTAAGAAAAAGATGCAAATACGGTATTTAACCGATACTTTAATTAACCTATACCAAATATATAAAAGCGAAGGAGGGAAATATAGTTTGTCAACGTTTTGTAAATACAAACCGTTTTATGTCTTGTCACCGACACGTGCTTCGCGGGACACGTGTCTATGTGTGAAACACAGTAATTTTGAATATTTAGTAACAGCTCTAAAAAAATATACTTTTCCTGCTGTTGTATTCAAGGGAACCAAAGATCTCATAGAATTAACTTCTTGTGACATAAAGTCATTTAAATGTATGTACGGTTTGTGTGATAAATGCAAAAATAAAAATAATAGTTTCGAAGCTAATAATATCTACACTGAAGTCGAATGGTGGCAGTGGAAGCGCGCAAACACAACTTATAAAAAAAACAATAATGACATCACAGCCAAAGTAACAAAAAGAGTAAAAATAACAGGTACATTACAGGACTTAATATGCGAGTATCTAAAACAATTTCCTTTATTCAAAAAGCATTTTTTTAACTTTCAAGAGCAACAGCGTCAATACAGAATGTGTGTTGAAAATTTGAAACCATTTGAATGCGCAATTCTGATGGACTTTTCGGAAAACTACGACTGTAAGTTGTCAGAAGAAATTCAGGCACTTCATTTCGGTGGATCAAAAAATTCGATAACCCTTCATACAGGTATGATTTACACGCACACACGATGTCAATCTTTTGTGACGTTATCAGACAGCAACTGCCATGAACCCCACGCCATTTGGGCACACCTTATTCCAATTATTAAGTTAACCAAACAAATGTGTCCAGAATTATCAGTTATCCATTTTTTTTCGGACGGCCCAACCAGCCAATACCGGCAAAAAAAAAATTTCTTCCTGCTTAACCTCTTTACCACAAAGCTTTTTGTGTTAACACTACCCATACAAACAGCTAAAAGGAAACAAGTGAAGAGACGAAATTTGTCCGCATCCATTTTCACCTAAATTCTTAACGTTAATGAGATTTACTTTTTATTATCAGGTCAACCTAATAGCCTCACATGTACGTATAACTTCGTAAGAATTTTCTTTCAACTCCTAACCGTTGAGGAGTTGTACCTTCCATCATCAGCTCATTCACATGGGATGATGACTATCAGACACAAATACTTAAACAGATCTATGAAATTGTCAAAAACGTAATTGCCTGTAAATTTGAGGTTTGCCCTTGATTTCCCTGGAATACCATCATCAGATCCTGACTAGGTAACAACGGGACCAACTTGAAAGTATACTCTACCGGAAGGTGGAAGAAAAAGCCCTGTCGAGATCATTAAAAAACGCTATTTAACCGAATTACACGTGGGCGAAGCCGCGGGCGTAAAGCTAGTATTAAAATAATCCTTTACTAAAATTGGTAACAAATGCTTTTACCAATACATCTAATTTTTAATTTTATATTAAAAAGGACAATATCTCTTTCAGACTTCCAAAGTTTTGATTTCATAATAATCGGCGACGGAACGGCAGGGAGTGTAGTTGTGAAACGACTTAGTGAAGTTAAACATTGGAAGATATTGCTCATAGAGGCTGGAGGCGACCCGCCTGTTGAATCTCATGTAGGTACCAATGAAAAATCCATTTAACTGTGTAATGTAGCTATCATACTCACTGATACTGATATGATAGACATATGTCAACTTTATCATTTGTTCGTCACATTCTGACTTCGATCTGATAGTGTATTGATACGATTTGGTCTATAATTTTGAAATTTGAAGTTTAAACCAACCTAAATCTATTCCCAGGTTTCAATAGGTACTCTACTATACTATATATAGAATAGAATCAAGTGTTACTTTGCGGAAATCCATGCTACACTAACAATACAATAGATTTTTAGCTGCGGGAGCCGGGAGTATAAGCGTAGTTAAAACTAAAATTCAATTGTATTGTTTGTGTTCAATACTCACATTCAACTGTAGGTACAATTTAATGTCACATTAATGTATATTATTTTCATATATTTTCTTATCTCTCAATTTTCAGATACCAGGTTTAGACAACTCACTGGCTGATGATGATTTTAACTGGAATTATGTATCAATGAACAATGGAGTTGTAGATCAAGCAATTATTAACGGCTCCATAAACTTATCCAGAGGCAAAATGGGCATCCGGTAATCTCACTCACACGAAGGAATACTAGGCAAGCATTGTTTCACGTCGTTTTTCCGTGAGGCCGTGGTATCACTCCGGCTCTGGTCGAGCCGGCCCATTCGTGCCGAAGCATGGCTTTCCACATAAATCTTTAGAACATTAATGTGATGTAGATATTTTTTTCAATCAATGTGCCTACTTAAAACATAGATGTTATAAAAAAATCATTGCTACGTAACCGGAGCCGCGAAATAGTTGTTAATTATGAATAAATATTAATTAATAATCAAGTTTCTGTTGTGGTAGGTAGAAACAAACGAAAAACAACATTATTTATACAGCTTTAGTATCTATATTAGTGTGGGTAAGGTTATAATTTGAGTAGGTATATACTTTTGCGTCTGTCAATGAAAATCGTTACCTTCAACACTACCTATAGTTTTCCCTGTGAGTTTTCCCATCGGTGTAATATCATCATCAGCCGAGAGACGTCCACTGCTGAACAAAGGCCTCCCCTTTAGGAGGTTTGCCTTAATCGCTCGGCAGGTAGGTCCAGGTGTAATATAAGAGACTAAATATACGAGTAAACATGTACCAGAATCCAGGCAACATTCTCTAATAAACCTGAACCTTTAAAAGTGCGATCTCCAACTGGTCTGCCAGACATAGAAATTATGGCAAACCGCTATTACAAGGTACAGGAAGCTAAGCTTCCAGCGCCTTGGAACCATCCATTCAATTAATTAACGATAATTTAATTAACAAAACAAACTAGATACAGACTTATTTTTAGATGGTGGTGTTACTAAGTCAAAATACATTTTCTGTTGATTTTATTGTAACTTTCGTGAGACATACTAAATTGATTATTATGTTATCGGCTTACTCACGTATTGTTTTGACGAGGAACTGTTTTGAATATGAGCCTCTAGCATGGCTTGAAACTAGTCGAGTTCCTCGTCAAAACAATACGTGAGTAAGCCGATAACATAATAATAACATTTTCTGTTATTTGAATAATTCAAAACAATTTTAATTGAGAAGTTTATTTTAATCGCGAGATTTAACTTAATTTTAACTAACTGGATTTATTGTATTAGATTTTATTTCTTTTATAGACATGTAATTAAAAATATGTAAACGATTTGGTGTTAATTGGAAGTCTATATTGTTATTATAAATTATTAATACATATAAAATACTACAAAAAACACTAACCACTATCAACCCTTTTGTAAATATTTACTCTACTTAGTTTAAAAATGTCATATCTATATATAGAGTAAAAAAATCTATTAGCAATCAGTAACAAAATTATATTGCCATGTTAAAAGTACATACGTATTTTTTTCCTTAATATATTTAAACAATAGCAATCCAACCTGCTTTACAATTGCTATTGGTTTTATGAAAGTATTTTTTATCTTATCTTTTTTGGGTAATATATAATCTTTGCAAACATTAAATGATAAAATGTTTGTTTATGTATGGTTCATTTAACAAACCTTTTCTTGAATAAAAGTAGGTAATGTAGTTTATGTAGTTTGTATGTCAATCACGCTGAAACTGCAGAATGGATTTTGATATGATACAGACAGGCTATAAGCTGACTTGGGTGATAGGATACTTTTTATCCTACGGGGACGAAGCCGTTGGCAGAAGCTACTTAATACTTTTAAAACAAGATCACTCCATTGGTGCCTACTCCGCGGTAAGGTACAGAGGGCTCGCATAATCGTATTTGCAGCTAGCCTACGTAGCGTAGCCTTTGTTTCGTTCATTATTCAACCTTTTGTCTCTCCCGTAATAACTTTCAACCCCTTCTATTATATTCGCTTTATGACCAAAAACATTTCTTCTTCCTGTATTTTCAAAATTGATTGATGGACAGAAAATATAAGAATATTTCCTCCAAGTAAAGTATTTTAGAGAAGACTGCACTATTGGTGCGGTGGCTGGGCGGTTGCCCAGCCACCAATGTTATATTAAAAAAAAAGAAAAGATTTTAGTATTACTTGGCTTTTTTCGGATTTTCGAAAATTTCTCAGTAGTAGCACGGAGTCTGAAAATGTGTCCGGTATATGGCAATGGGCTCACCACCTATTACATGGGACTTACAACATAAATTGTGAAAAGTGGGTGTACACAGTGGCATTACGTGCCATAATGTGCACCTCTGCCTACCCCTTCGGGGATTAAAGGCGTGACGATATGATGATGAAGATAAAAAGATTTTACCGCCTTTCAAGCTTTATATCAATTACTTAAATATAGATAGTAGAAAAGTTTTGGCAAATCAAATATAAAAATTTAGGAAACTTTTCGAAGGGAAATATTTGCCAAATTGTGTTAAGGTTTGTTTAAACATTAAAACGTAGGTACAATTATCAGTACTGTTAACAACGTGAATGAATTCAATATTACCTACACAGTCAGTGGTTTTACAGTGTTCGATAATTGTACAATCATTTCTACTACGTAACATAGCTTCACTGTATGACCGACAAACATTTTCTAGAAATACTTACTTTTTATACTAATTTATTAATTTCTTCTTGATCAGCAGCTGTACATATGAAATTATTAATATTATCTTTTTTAAACAATTTTGTGCGTCATTAAGGCCTTGTAATTTTATAAGTAGTGTTTTAAAACACATGGTATTAACACGAGGAAAATACTGTATTGAGAAACTAGTAGAAATATATATAATATTATTTTTATAATAACTATCCTGAGATATACTAAGTTAACTCAAAATTACGGTTTACTTATGTGAATATTTCGATAAAAACTCTACTAATTTCGAGTCACAAAGGGACAGTAGGTTGCACGACGTCACTGTGTCAGCGCCCGCTGCTCATGAGGAAAGGTCCCTGTGAAAATCGAAATTAGTAAAGGTTTTCTCAGTATATTTACGTGTGTATACCGTTTATTGAATTACCTTATTTATCATTTAGTTTCTTCTTTATTGTTATTTTTTGGTCTACTCGTTAGTTTCTTCTTTTTTGTTCTATATCATGTGAGTACATGTTATGTATTTAATTTTAATATTACAGAAGTGATCAGATGTAAGAATTAATACAACAACTACTAGTTGTCAAAATAAATAATCAAAAACGTTTACTTTTTTTTGTAGAACATTTTTTTCCAATATGCACCCTGTATACCCTTGTATAAATGCTAATTATACAAAACACCTGTCATTACATCGAATAATATTATTTCTGTAATAAAAACATGTAGTTTTTCTTTCATAATAAGGTACACAATAGCTAACTAAATAAATTATGAAGGCTTGGCACGGCAGTGTTTATTTAAGTTTCACAGCACACGATGATTTGATGTCCCATCCATTTTGACTTATCTCAAAATCTAATATTGTTACGTCATATTTTATTATATTTTGCTAATATTATAAACATATAATATATATTTTAGATGATTGGAAAACATTCCAATCATCTAAAATTAATTATAAATCAATTAATACAGAAAAAAAATTTAAGCGATTTTAAGGATCTCCATTCTACCTATCAAGTCATTTCGTTTGATATCTATAATAAAGGAGATTATGGAAAAAAAATAATATATTTTATAGTCATCAAGATTAAGAATGTGTACCAAATATCAAATCTAATATACCAAATACCAAATATTGATCGGTCACGAAGGGAGCAAAATTACAGTAACAAAATTAGACCCACAAAATCAAACATGATAAGAACCTTAGATAGGTATTTAGAAGCTTAGACAAATCAAAATTAGAAAGAGTAATATATAAACAGTCACACACACACACACACTTATATTCCATATACTCTAAATACATAATAGTACGATGTATCACTTTTATATTTCTTTAAAAATCGCATGCGTGTGTTTCAACAGGATAAGTTTCACTTGCTCTGAGCGCCTTTACTTCTTTTTTTCTTACCTGTCTACTGTTTCTTGTTCTACTATAATTCTACCTGTGGGAACTTGTAATTGGCCTTCTTTTAATATTTCTCAACTATCTGTATCCTAGCTGTAAGTTTTCCGAAGAAAATAAAATAAAAATAAAATAAATGCTTTGTGTGGCTTTATAAATATTTTAATATGAACGATTTCTTATAAGTTGGTAATAAATGTATTGTTTTTCAACCGGTGTTCAGTCTTTCTTCGTGAAAGTGATAGCAGTGGAACATGGCGTTGTGGTGAGTCATTTCATATTTATTTCTCAACTAACTTCTACCATCGAATTTACTTGTGTTTTATTGGGATTAAAAGTATCCTATCACTCAAGTCAGCTCATACCCTGTCGGAATACTAAATTTCATCAAAATCCGTTCAGTACTTTCAGCGTGATTGACGGACAAACATTCAAACACAGACTGCACGGTTGGTGCGGTGGCTGGGCAACTGGTTGCCGCGCAACGAGTAGCGGGTTCGATTCCCGCACGGGGCAACTCTTTGTGTGATCCACAAATTGTTGTTTCGGGTCTGGGTGTCATGTATGTGTGGACTTGTATGTTTGTAAACGCACCCACGACACAGGAGAAAATCCTAATGTGGGGCGACGTTTTTTTTTAAAGATCAAGATAGATAAGATAAACAAACAAACTTGCACATTTATAATATTAGTGGGAAGTGTGATTCATAGACCAAGTGTGATACAATTAGATGCAGGTTTTAATCCATCTAAGCCTCGCCTGCTATTACAATGGAATTAATTACATATCCAACGAAAAATGTATATAAACCTACACTTTATCAAATAACACGTGTAGGCGTAAATAAAATATTTGTTTGTACCTAAAATTCCAGCAACTACACGTCATGTCTGGCGCCCACGACGGGGACAAGCCCACAATTGTTCGCCGCCACGCTCCAGTACTTCGCAGCAGCACAATGTCTCCTCAACCACCAGAATATTCCAGATACTCCCATTCTAAGTACGTACAGGTTGATTTCTTTACCTTTGTAAAACCTCATGTAGGTACCAATGAAAAATCCATTTAACTGTGTAATGTAGCTATCATACTCACTGATACTGGTATGATAGACATATGTCAACTTTATCATTTGTTCGTCCCATTCTGACTTCGATCTGATAGTGTATTGATACGATTTGGTTTATAATTTTGTAATTTGAAGTTTAAACCAACCTAAATCTATTCCCTGATTTCAATAGGTACTCTACTATACTATATATAGAATAGAATCAAGTGTTACTTTGCGGAAATCCATGCTACACTAACAATACAGTAGATTTTTAGCTGCGGGAGCCGGGAGTATAAACAGAATTAAAACTAAAATTCTATTGTATTGTTAGTAGTTAATATTCACATTCAACTGTAGGTATACATATAAGTAGTTACAATTTAATGTCACATTAATGTATATTATTTTCATATATTTTCTTATCTCTCAATTTTCAGATACCAGGTTTAGACAACTCACTGACTGATGATGATTTTAACTGGAATTATGTATCAATGAACAATGGAGTTGTAGATCAAGCAATTATTAACGGCTCCATAAACTTATCCAGAGGCAAAATGGGCATCCGGTAACCTCACTCACACGAAGGAACACTACGCAAGCATTGTTTCACGTCGTTTTTCCGTGAGGCCGTGGTATCACTCCGGCTCTGGTCGAGCCGGCCCATTCGTGCCGAAGCATGGCTTTCCACATAAATCTTTTGAACATTAGTGTGATGTAAATATTTTTTTAATCAATGTGCCTACTTAACAAAGATGTTATAAAAAAATTCATTGCTACGTAACCGGAGCCGCGAAATAGTTGTTAATTATGAATAAATATTAATTAATAATCAAGTTTCTGTTGTGGTAGGTAGAAACAAACGAAAAACAACATTATTTATACAGCTTTAGTATCTATATTAGTGTGGGTAAGGTTATAATTTGAGTAGGTATATACTTTTGCGTCTGTCAATGAAAATCGTTACCTTCAACACTACCTATAGTTTTCCCTGTGAGTTTTCCCATCGGTGTAATATCATCATCAGCCGAGAGACGTCCACTGCTGAACAAAGGCCGGGAGGCCTTTTAAAGGGGACTTTAGGAGGTTTGCCTTAATCGCTCGGCAGGCAGGTCCAGGTGTAATATAAGAGACTAAATATACGAGTACACATGTACCAGAAACCAGGCAACATTCTCAAATAAATCTGAACCTTTTAAAGTACGATCTCCAACTGGTCTACCAGACGTGCAAATAATGGCAAACCCCTATTACTATTATAGGTACAGGAATCTCAGCTTCCAGTTCCTTGGAACCATCCATTCAATTAATTAAGGATTAATTTTATTAACAATCTTTTACAAACAAACTAGATACAGACTTATTTTTAGATGGTGGTGTTACTAAGTCAAAATACATTTTCTGTTGATTTTATTGTAACTTTCGTGAGAAATTTAAATTTCTCACGAAAGATTAAATTGATAATTGATTAAATTGATTATTATGTTATCGGCTTACTCACGTATTGTTTTGACGAGGAACTGTTTTGAATATGAGCCTCTAGCATGGCTTGAAACTAGTCGAGTTCCTCGTCAAAACAATACGTGAGTAAGCCGATAACATAATAATCACATTTTCTGTTATTTGAATAATTCAAAACAATTTTAATTGAGAAGTTTATTTTAATCGCGAGATTTAACTTAATTTTAACTAACTGGATTTATTGTATTAGATTTTATTTCTTTTATAGACATGTAATTAAAAATATGTAAACGATTTGGTGTTAATTGGAAGTCTATATTGTTATTATAAATTATTAATACATATAAAATACTACAAAAAACACTAACCACTATCAACCCTTTTGTAAATATTTATTCTACTTAGTTTAAAAATGTCATATATCTATATATAGAGTAAAAAAATCTGTTAGCAATCAGTAACAAAATTATATTGCCATGTTAAAAGTACATACCTAATTTCTTAATATATTTTAATAATAGCAATCCAATCTGCTTTACAATTGCTATTGGTTTTAAGAAAGTATTTTTTATCTTATCTTTTTTGGGTAATATATAATCTTTGCAAACATTAAATGATAAAATGTTTGTTTATGTATGGTTCATTTAACAAACCTTTTCTTGAATAAAAGTAGGTAATGTAGTTTATGTAGTTTGTATGTCAATCACGCTAAAACTGCAAAACGGATTTTGATGAAATTTAGTATACATACAGGGTATAAGCTGACTTGGGTGATAGGATACTTTTTATCCTACGGGGACGAAGCCGTTGGCAGAAGCTACTTAATACTTTTAAAACAAGATCACTCCATTGGTGCCTACTCCGCGGTAAGGTACAGAGGGCTCGCATAATCGTATTTGCAGCTAGCCTACGTAGCGTAGCCTTTGTTTCGTTCATTATTCAACCTTTTGTCTCTCCCGTAATAACTTTCAACCCCTTCTATTATATTCGCTTTATGACCAAAAACATTTCTTCTTCCTGTATTTTCAAAATTGATTGATGGACAGAAAATATAAGAATATTTCCTCCAAGTAAAGTATTTTAGAGAAGACTGCACTATTGGTGCGGTGGCTGGGCGGTTGCCCAGCCACCAATGTTATATTAAAAAAAAGAAAAGATTTTAGTATTACTTGGCTTTTTTCGGATTTTCGAAAATTTCTCAGTAGTAGCACGGAGTCTGAAAATGTGTCCGGTATATGGCAATGGGCTCACCACCTATTACATGGGACTTACAACATAAATTGTGAAAAGTGGGTGTACACAGTGGCATTACGTGCCATAATGTGCACCTCTGCCTACCCCTTCGGGGATTAAAGGCGTGACGATATGATGATGAAGATAAAAAGATTTTACCGCCTTTCAAGCTTTATATCAATTACTTAAATATAGATAGTAGAAAAGTTTTGGCAAATCAAATATAAAAATTTAGGAAACTTTTCGAAGGGAAATATTTGCCAAATTGTAAGGTTTGTTTAAACATTAAAACGTAGGTACAATTATCAGTACTGTTAACAACGTGAATGAATTCAATATTACCTACACAGTCAGTGGTTTTACAGTATTCGCTAATTGTACAATCATTTCTACTACGTAACATAGCTTCACTGTACTGTATGACCGACAAACATTTTCTAGAAAGACTTACTTTTTATACTAATTAATTAATTTCTTTTTGATCAGCAGCTGTACATATGAAATCTATACATATAATAAAATCGTAGAAAAGTGCTGTCTGTACATTGAAAATAAAAATAAAAAAAATAGCAGGGGTTATTGTTATGTCGATGTCGAACCCAAAAATGTAATTAACTTTTTTTTGTCTGTTTGTCTGTTTGTCTGTTTGTCTGTTTGTCTGTTTGTCTGTTTGTCTGTTTGTCTGTTTGTCTGTTCGTCTGTGCGCGCTAATCTCAGAAACGGCTGATCCGAGTTGGATGCGGTTTTCACGAATATATTGTGGGATGCTTAAATTTACATTTAGTGTTTGTTTCATGTCAATCGGTTCATAAATAAAAAAGTTATGTCAAATTAAAGAATCACGTCGAACATTCTATGCTTATACCATTAATCTCCGCAACTATTTGACGGATTTGGTTGAAATTTGGTACAGATATAGTTTAGAACCTTAGAAAGGACATAGATATATTTTTATTTCAAAAATCAAAAAATAAAAATAAAATAAAAATAAAATAAAAATAAAATAAAATAAAAATAAAAATAAAAATAAAAATAAAAATAAAATAAAAATAAAATAAAAATAAAATAAAAATAAAATAAAAATAAAATAAAAATAAAATAAAAATAAAATAAAATTAAAATTAAAATTAAAATTAAAATTAAAATAAAAATAAAATAAAAATAAAATAAAAATAAAATAAAGATAAAAATAAAAATAAAAATGAAATAAAAATAAAAATAAAAATAAAATAAAATAAAAATAAAATAAAAATAAAAATAAAATAAAATAAAATAAAATAAAATAAAATAAAATAAAATAAAATAAAATAAAATAAAATAAAATAAAAATAAAATAATAAAATAAAAATAAAATAAAAATAAATTAAAATAAACATAAAATAAAATAAAATAAAAATAAAATAAAATAAAAATAAAAATAAAATAAAAATAAAATAAACATAAAATAAAAATAAAAATAAAATAACAATAAAATAAAAATAAAATAAAAATAAAATAAAAATAAAATAAAAATAAAATAAAAATAAAAATAAAAATAAAATAAAAATAAAATAAAAATAAAATAAAAATAAAATAAAATAAAAATAAAAATAAAATAAAAATAAAATAAAATAAAAATAAAATAAAAACAAAATAAAAATAAAATAAATATAAAATAAAAAAAAAAATAAAATAAAAAATAAATTTATTCCGGACATACAGCGCCATCTATTGTTCAATTTCGTACTTATAGTACGGAATTGAACAATGTCGGGCTGTTCCTATACTCCGTAGATAGATGGCGTTGATCGCGCAATGGTGTAATTACAATTGTTCAGTTCATGTTATTGTTTTAATTCATTGGAAATTTGTTTTTACAAAATAGTAAAAAGCAATGAAAAATATAACATAATACAACTTTTAGTACAAAGAAAACGCTCTAACGGAGTATAGATAATTCTATGTCGATCGTTACACGACTTCGGTTCATGTTATTGTTTTAATTCATCGAAAAAAGTTAACAAATAGTAAAAAGGTATGAAAAAAATTATATCAATATAATTAAACTTTTAGTACAAAGAAAATGCCCGAACGGAGTATAAATAAATAATCCAAGTTGTCTTTATCCTCGATAGATGGCGTTGGGATCGAAATAGATTGCGCTATGGTTTTGTTACAATTATTTGGTTGGGTATCGGCCGAGCGCTTCGGTACGGTACTATTGTAGAAAATGTGTATTATCAGTCGTATGATTATTTGTCTGTAGTGGTCCTGCTGTTTCGTATACCTATTCTAAATAAATTGGTTTCGTTGTATTTGTCAATTAATAAATTTATTTGTTGGGTTTTCCTGGTTAAATTATTTAACGTAGGTTTAGTTTGATATCGATTATTAGTAGTTACTGTAGTTAGTTTTTTTAATAAAATTGTAAGTCTAATTTATTAATTAATTAGATAGATTAGATTTAAGTCGTTTCTTTTAAATTATTTAGTTTAAGCTTGGTTATTATAGCATAAAGGATAGGTTCTAATATAATTTCTTTTTTAATTGTTATAAATTCGTAATTCGTAGCTTTCTTTAGTTTTAAGTTAGTTTTCATCTTAAGTTCGGAAAGATTATTATATTTCTTTAGTTAAAGTCCGTTTTTAAACTATTTTTTCAATGCCCTAAGTGAGTATACATCTATTAAAATCAAACGCAGAGCTCATTATGTTGATTTTTGAAGAGTTCCCTGGAATATCTTCCACATCTCATTTTTGAAGAGATCCCGCGAGATCGGGAACTATGTGGTTAAAACCAAAAATTTGCCGGAAGTCACTATTCCACGCGAACGAAGTCGCGGGCAAAAGCTAGTTATTAATATTATCTTTTTTAAACAATTTTGTGCGTCATTAAGGCCTTGTAATTTTATAAGTAGTGTTTTAAAACACATGGGATGAATACGAGGATAATATTAGAAGAATTAAATGTATTGAGAAACTAGTAGAAATATATATTACATTATTATTTTTATAATAAGTATCCTGAGATATACTAAATTAACTGAAAATAACGGTTTACTTATGTGAATATTTCGATAAAAACTCTACTAATTTCGAGTCACAAAGGGACAGTAGGTTGCATGACGTCACTGTGTCAGCGCCCGCTGCTCATGAGGAAAGGTCCCTGTGAAAATCGAAATTAGTAAAGGTTTTCTCAGTATATTTACGTGTGTATACCGTTTATTGAATTACCTTATTTATCATTTAGTTTCTTCTTTTTTGTTCTATATCATGTAAGTACATATTATGTATTTAATTTTAATATTACAGAAGTGATCAGATGTAATAATTAATACAACAACTACCGTACTAGTTGTCAAAATAAATAATCAAAAACGTTTACTTTTTTTTGTAGAACATTTTTTCCAATATGCACCCTGTATACCCTTGTATAAATGCTAATTATACAAAACACCTGTCATTACATCGAATAATATTATTTCTGCAATAAAAACATGTAGTTTTTCTTTCATAAGAAGGTACACAATAGCTAACTAAATAAATTATGAAGGCTTGGCACGGCAGTGTTTATTTAAGTTTCACAGCACACGATGATTTGATGTCCCATCCATTTTGACTTATCTCAAAATCTAATATTGTTACGTCATATTTTATTATATTTTGCTAATATTATAAACATATAATATATATTTTAGATGATTGGAAAACATTCCAATCATCTAAAATTAATTATAAATCAATTAATACAGAAAAAAATTTAAGCGATTTTAAGGATCTCCATTCTACCTATCAAGTCATTTCGTTTGATATCTATAATAAAGGAGATTATGGAAAAAAATTAATATATTTTATTGTCATCTAGATTAAGAATGTGTACCAAATATCAAATCTAATATACCAAATACCAAATATTGATCGGTCACGAAGGGAGCAAAATTACAGTAACAAAATTAGACCCACAAAATCAAACATGATAAGAACCTTAGATAGGTATTTAGAAGCTTAGACAAATCAAAATTAGAAAGAGTAATATATAAACAGTCACACACACACACACTTATATTCCATATACTCTAAATACATAATAGTACGATGTTTTACTTTCATATTTCTTTAAAAATCGCATGCGTGTGTTTCAACAGGATAAGTTTATTATAAATGCTTTGTGTGGCTTTATAAATATTTTAATATGAACGATTTCTTATAAGTTGGTAATAAATGTATTGGTTTTCATCTGTTGTTCAGTATTTCTTCGTGAAAGTGACAGCAGTGGAACATGACGTGGTGGTGAGTCATTTCATATTTATTTCTCAACTAACTTCTGCCATCGGCTTCACCTGCGTTTCAGTCAAGTCAGCTCAAACCCTGTCTGTATACTAAATTTCATCAAAATCCGTTCAGTATTTTCAGCGTGATTGACGGACAAACATTCAAACACAGACTGCACGGTTGGTGCGGTGGCTGGGTAACTGGCTGCCGCGCAACGGGTAGCGGGTTCGATTCCCGCACGGGGCAACTCTTTGTGTGATCCACAAATTGTTGTTTCGGGTCTGGGTGTCATGTGTGTGTGGACTTGTATGTTTGTAAACGCACCCACGACACAGGAGAAAATCCTAATGTTTTTTTTTTAAGATTAAGATAGATAAGATAAACAAACAAACTTTCACATTTATAAATGTTAGTGGGAAATATGATTCATAGACCAAGTGTGATACAATTAGATGCAGGTTTTAATCCATCTAAGCCTCGCCTGCTATTACAATGGAATTAATCACTTTATCAAATAACACGTGTAGGCGTAAATAAAGTAATGCTAGTATACTTGCTTCTACCTAAATTCCAGCAACTACACGTCATGTCTGGCGCCCACGACGGGGACAAGCCCACAATTGTTCGCCGCCACGCTCCAGTACTTCGCAGCAGCACAATGTCTCCTCAACCACCAGAATATTCCAGATACTCCCATTCTAAGTACGTACAGGTTGATTTCTTTGCCTTTGTAAAACCAATCCGCTTTGAACAAGCGTGGTGTTTAATTCTGATTACTTCTCCGTGTGAGAAAAGGCCTTTTCTTAGCAGAAGAACAGTTATAGTATGACGATGATGATGGCCTTCGTAAGATCTGTTGTAGGTTTAATAATAAAAACAAAATATAAAAGAATCCTTTTCTAAAATTGGTAACAAATGCTTTTACCAATACATCTAATTATTAATTTTATATTAAAAAGGACAATATCTCTTTCAGACTTCCAAAGTTTTGATTTCATAATAATCGGCGGCGGAACGGCAGGGAGTGTACTTGTGAAACGACTTAGTGAAGTTAAACATTGGAAGGAACATTGGAGTTGTAGATCAAGCAATTATTAACGGCTCCATAAACTTATCCAGAGGCAAAATGGGCATCCGGTAACCTCACTCACACGAAGGAACACTACGCAAGCATTGTTTCACGTCGTTTTTCCGTGAGGCCGTGGTATCACTCCGGCTCTGGTCGAGCCGGCCCATTCGTGCCGAAGCATGGCTTTCCACATAAATCTTTAGAACATTAATGTGATGTAGATATTTTTTTCAATCAATGTGCCTACTTAAAACATAGATGTTATAAAAAAATCATTGCTACGTAACCGGAGCCGCGAAATAGTTGTTAATTATGAATAAATATTAATCAAGTTTCTGTTGTGGTAGGTAGAAACAAACGAAAAACAACGTTATTTATACAGCTTTAGTATCTATATTAGTGTGGGTAAGGTTATAATTTGAGTAGGTATATACTTTTGCGTCTGTCAATGAAAATCGTTACCTTCAACACTACCTATAGTTTTCCCTGTGAGTTTTCCCATCGGTGTAATATCATCATCAGCCGAGAGACGTCCACTGCTGAACAAAGGCCTCCCCTTTAGGAGGTTTGCCTTAATCGCTCGGCAGGCAGGTCCAGGTGTAATATAAGAGACTAAATATACACATGTACCAGAAACCAGGCAACATTCTCTAATAAACCTGAACCTTTAAAAGTGCGATCTCCAACTGGTCTGCCAGACATAGAAATTATGGCAAACCGCTAGTACAGGAAGCTAAGCTTCCAGCGCCTTGGAACCATCCATTCAATTAATTAACGATAATTTAATTAACAAAACAAACTAGATACAGACTTATTTTTAGATGGTGATGTTACTAAATCAAAATACATTTTCTGTTGATTTTATTGTAACTTTCGTGAGACATACTAAATTGATTATTATGTTATCGGCTTACTCAAGTATTGTTTTAACGAGGAACTGTTTTGAATATGAGCCTCTAGCATGGCTTGAAACTAGTCGAGTTCCTCGTCAAATCAATACGTGAGTAAGCCGATAACATAATAATAACATTTTCTGTTATTTGAATAATTCAAAACAATTTTAATTGAGAAGTTTATTTTAATCGCGAGATTTAACTTAATTTTAACTAACTGGATTTATTGTATTAGATTTTATTTCTTTTATAGACATGTAATTAAAAATATGTAAACGATTTGGTGTTAATTGGAAGTCTATATTGTTATTATAAATTATTAATACATATAAAATACTACAAAAAACACTAACCACTATCAACCCTTTTGTAAATATTTACTCTACTTAGTTTAAAAATGTCATATCTATATATAGAGTAAAAAAATCTATTAGCAATCAGTAACAAAATTATATTGCCATGTTAAAAGTACATACGTATTTTTTTCCTTAATATATTTAAACAATAGCAATCCAACCTGCTTTACAATTGCTATTGGTTTTATGAAAGTATTTTTTATCTTATCTTTTTTGGGTAATATATAATCTTTGCAAACGTATATTAAATAATAAAATGTTTGTTTATGTCTGGTTCATTTAACAAATCTTCTCTTGTTTAAGAGTAGGTAATGTAGTTTATGTAGTTTGTATGTCAATCACGCTGAAACTGCAGAATGGATTTTGATATACAGACAGGTTATAAGCTGACTTGGGTGATAGGATACTTTTTATCCCATGGGAACAAAGCCGCCGGCAGAAGCTACTTAATACTTTTAAAACAAGATCACTCCATTGGTGAGTACTCCGCGGTAAGGTACAGAGGGCTCGCATAATCGTATTTGCAGCTAGCCTACGTAGCGTAGCCTTTGTTTCGTTCATTATTCAACCTTTTGTCTCTCCCGTAATAACTTTTAACCCCTTCTATTATATTCGCTTTATGACCAAAAACATTTCTTCTTCCTGTATTTTGAAAATTGATTGATGGACAGGAAATATAAGAATATTTCCTCCAAGTAAAGTATTTTGTAGAAGACTGCACTATTGGTGCGGTGGCTGGGCAACCAGCTGGAAGCAACGCAGCGTTCAATTCCCGCACGGATCAACTCTATTTGTGATCCACAAATTGTTGTTTCTGGTCTGGGTGTCATGTGTATGTGGACTTGTAAGCTTGTAAACGCACCCACGACACAGGAAAATATCCCAGTGTGGGGCAATGTTATATTAAAAAAAAAGAAAAGATTTTAGTATTACTTGGCTTTTTTCGGATTTTCGAAAATTTCTCAGTAGTAGCACGGAGTCTGAAAATGTGTCCGGTATATGGCAATGGGCTCACCACCTATTACATGGGACTTACAACATAAATTGTGAAAAGTGGGTGTACACAGTGGCATTACGTGCCATAATGTGCACCTCTGCCTACCCCTTCGGGGATTAAAGGCGTGACGATATGATGATGAAGATAAAAAGATTTTACCGCCTTTCAAGCTTTATATCAATTACTTAAATATAGATAGTAGAAAAGTTTTGGCAAATCAAATATAAAAATTTAGGAAACTTTTCGAAGGGAAATATTTGCCAAATTGTAAGGTCTGTTTAAACATTAAAACGTAGGTACAATTATCAGTACTGTTGACAACGTGAATGAATTCAATATTACCTACACAGTCAGTGGTTTTACAGTGTTCGATAATTGTACAATCATTTCTACTACGTAACATAGCTTCACTGTATGACCGACAAACATTTTCTAGAAATACTTACTTTTTATACTAATTTATTAATTTCTTCTTGATCAGCAGCTGTACATATGAAATTATTAATATTATCTTTTTTAAACAATTTTGTGCGTCATTAAGGCCTTGTAATTTTATAAGTAGTGTTTTCAATCACATGGGATTAACACAAGGAAAATATTAGGAGAATTAAATGTATTGAGAAACTAGTAGAAATATATATATTATATTATTTTTATAATAACTATCCTGAGATATACTAGGGTAGTTCTTCAGAGACAAAATTTTCGATGTCTATGGGAATATTTTTGAAACCAACTAACAAAACAGCATGTAATATTTTTTTTAGTATAGTTTAGCTATATCAGTTACTAGGACAAATAATATTTTTAAATAATTGCAGTCTAGGTACAAAATATTTTTTTTAAGCTTGTTCTTCTGATTCATATGGTGTGTCCGTTTGCCATTTTCCGGAACAAAGTAGTCGATTTCGCATTTTCCCTTTGATACTTCAATATAAATTATAATTACATCGAAAGGAGATGAGTTGTCCTCTTAAAAAAAAAATATGCATTCGTTATAACTATGTTAGTATGATTATAAATAAATAAATAAGAAGTGTCCGGCGTATAATACTGATTAATATGGCGTAAGCTGCGAATGACCATACTTGGTCGGGTATTAATAATGAGAGTATGGCTTCCTGTGCGGAGGGAAACCAGGCGTGCAACGGACAAGCTAGAAGGCGGACGTGCGGCTGGTTGGCTTAGATCCAGGTGTTACTAAGGTAAATATCTGATTCATCTGTGTTTGGTTTACATGGCATCCTGATTACAATGCCTATTTTATAAAATTTACTTTACAGTTTTAAAACTTCAATCTATGTGTCTTGTGAAGCTTTTTGGTTATACATTCGTGTAGAAAAATAATAAGAATGAAGTCTGTATATACGATGAGTTATGCATGATTGTAAGCAAAATCCTGATTCATCTGTGCCTGATTCGTATGGTCAAAACCGCATATGAGTCATAAAATAATGCTCTTATTGCATTGTCTATTTTTTTACTAGTCTTATTTTAAATTAACTTAGCTATAAATGTTATAGCTATAATTTAAAAACTTTTTTTTTGAGGAATGTAATTAATATGAGTCTGAAATTGCTAATCCGCCCTGAGCAAGCGTGATGATGAATGCTCGTGACTTCTCTGTGCGAAAGTACTCGAAAATGGTATGCTAACAAGAAATTAAAAGAACGTGAAATTAAAATAAATACAGAGCTCATTTACATACAATTTTCAATTGTTCAACAGATTCATCTGTTACAATTTCTGATTCATCTGGGCAGAAAATATTCGAACGTCGATATCTCGAAAACTATTTTTTAAAAACGAGTCCCTCTTTCGAATATACGTTATTTGGTATACCTATTTTCATATGAACACGTGTTACAGATCTTAAAGTGGAATTAAATTTTGGCCATATGAATCAGTCGAAGAATCAAATTTCGAAGAACTACCCACTAAGTTAACTCAAAATTACGGTTTACTTATGTGAATATTTCGATAAAAACTCTACTAATTTCGAGTCACAAAGGGACAGTAGGTTGCACGACGTCACTGTGTCAGCGCCCGCTGCTCATGAGGAAAGGTCCCTGTGTAAATCGAAATTAGTAAAGGTTTTCTCAGTATATTTACGTGTGTATACCGTTTATTGAATTACCTTATTTATAATTTAGTTTCTTCTTTTTTGTTCTATATCATGTAAGTACATATTATGTATTTAATTTTAATATTACAGAAGTGATCAGATGTAATAATTAATACAACAACTACTAGTTGTCAAAATAAATAATCAAAAACGTTTACTTTTTTTTGTAGAACATTTTTTCCAATATGCACCCTGTATACCCTTGTATAAATGCTAATTATACAAAACACCTGTCATTACATCGAATAATATTATTTCTGCAATAAAAACATGTAGTTTTTCTTTCATAAGAAGGTACACAATAGCTAACTAAATAAATTATGAAGGCTTGGCACGGCAGTGTTTATTTAAGTTTCACAGCACACGATGATTTGATGTCCCATCCATTTTGACTTATCTCAAAATCTAATATTGTTACGTCATATTTTATTATATTTTGCTAATATTATAAACATATAATATATATTTTAGATGATTGGAAAACATTCCAATCATCTAAAATTAATTATAAATCAATTAATACAGAAAAAAAATTTAAGCGATTTTAAGGATCTCCATTCTACCTATCAAGTCATTTCGTTTGATATCTATAATAAAGAAGATTATGGAAAAAAATACTATATTTTATAGTCATCAAGATTAGATAAAAATATGTACAAAATATCAAATCTAATATACCAAATACCAAATATTGATCGGTCACGAAGGGAGCAAAATTACAGTAACAAAATTAGACCCACAAAATCAAACATGATAAGGACCTCAGATAGGTATTTAGAAGCTTAGACAAATCAAAATTAGAAAGAGTAATATATAAACAGTCACACACACACACACTTATATTCCATATACTCTAAATACATAATAGTACGATGTATCACTTTTAAATTTCTTTAAAAATCGCATGCGTGTGTTTCAACAGGATAAGTTTCACTTGCTCTGAGCGCCTTTACTTCTTTCTTTTTTCTTACCTGTCTACTGTTTCTTGTTCTACTATAATTCTACCCGTGGAAACTTGTAATTGGCCATCTTTCAATGTTTCTCAACCATCTGTATCCTAGCTGTAAGTTTTCCGAAGAAAATAAAATAAAAATAAAATAAATGCTTTGTGTGGCTTTATAAATATTTTAATATGAACGATTTCTTATAAGTTGGTAATAAATGTATTGTTTTTCAACCGTTGTTCAGTATTTCTTCGTGAAAGTGACAGCAGTGGAACATGACGTGGTGGTGAGTCATTTCATATTTATTTCTCAACTAACTTCTGCCAGCGGCTTCACCTGCGTTTCAGTCAAGTCAGCTCAAACCCTGTCTGTCTGTCTGTATACTAAATTTCATCAAAATCCGTTCAGTATTTTCAGCGTGATTGACGGACAAACATTCAAACACAGACTGCATGGTTGGTGCGGTGGCTGGGCAACTGGCTGCCGCGCAACGGGTAGCGGGTTCGATTCCCGCACGGGGCAACTCTTTGTGTGATCCACAAATTGTTGTTTCGGGTCTGGGTGTCATGTGTGTGTGGACTTGTATGTTTGTAAACGCACCCACGACACAGGAGAAAATCCTAATGTGGGGCGACGTTTTTTTTTTTAAAGATAAAGATAGATAAGATGAACAAACAAACTTCCACATTTATAATATTAGTGGGAAGTATGATTCATAGACCAAGTGTGATACAATTAGATGCAGGTTTTAATCCATCTAAGCCTCGCCTGCTTTTACAATGGAATTAATCACATATCCAACGAAAAATGTATATAAACCTACACTTTATCAAATAACACGTGTAGGCGTAAATAAAATAATGCTAGTATACTTGTTTGTACCTAAATTCCAGCAACTACACGTCATGTCTGGCGCCCACGACGGGGACAAGCCCACAATTGTTCGCCGCCACGCTCCAGTACTTCGCAGCAGCACAATGTCTCCTCAACCACCAGAATATTCCAGATACTCCCATTCTAAGTACGTACAGGTTGATTTCTTTGCCTTTGTAAAACCAATCCGCATTGAGCAAGCGTGGTGATTAATTGTGATTACTTCTCTGTATGAGAAGAAGCCTTTTCTTAGCAAAAGAACAGTTATAGTATGACGATGATGACGGACGTAAGATCTGTTGTAGGTTTAATAATAAAAACAAAATATAAAAAAATCCTTTTCTAAAATTGGTAACAAATGCTTTTACCAATACATCTAATTTTTAATTTTATAATAAAAAGAACAATATCTCTTTCAGACTACCAAAGTTTTGATTTCATAATAATCGGCGGCGGAACGGCAGGGAGTGTACTTGTGAAACGACTTAGTGAAGTTAAACATTGGAAGATATTGCTCATAGAGGCTGGAGGCGACCCGCCTGTTGAATCTCATGTAGGTACCAATGAAAAATCCATTTAACTGTGTAATGTAGCTATCATACTCACTGATACTGGTATGATAGACATATGTCAACTTTATCATTTGTTCGTCACATTCTGACTTCGATCTGATAGTGTATTGATACGACTTGCTCTATAATTTTGTAATTTGAAGTTTAAACTAACCTGTATCTGTACCCAGATTTCAATACTCACATTCAACTGTTTACATTGTATAAGTAGATAAAATTTAATGTCGCATTTCTGCAATATTATTTTGAGAATATTTCTTATCTGTTTCCATCACAATATGATCAGTATCTATTATTGTTATTTATAACTATTTCAACTCCCAATTTTCAGATACCAGGTTTAGACAACTCACTGACTGATGATGATTTTAACTGGAATTATGTATCAATGAACAATGGAGTTATAGATCAAGCAATTATTAACGGCTCCATAAACTTGTCCAGAGGCAAAATGTTTGGAGGAAGCAGCAGCCTCAATGATATGCACTACTTTCGTGGCCACGACCAGGATTACCAAAAATGGTTCGACGCTGGAAATACTGACTGGACCCACGATGACATCTATCGATGTTTCAAAAAGATTGAAAATCTTCAAAATGAGAAAATGCTAAAGGATCCTGCTATAAGGAAATATTATGGTGATAAAGGAGAAATCGTTTTAAATAGGTTTAATAGTACTGACAGAGATCTTATGAATAGTGTTCTTAAGTCTTGGCATGAAATGGGATTTAGGTATGTACCTGATTTAAATATGGTTGGTCTTATGGGATCAGGTATTGTAACAGCCACAGCAGCTGATGGAGAAAGGCAAAGTACATATACAGCATACTTGGAGCCAATCAAGAACAAATGGAATGTCAAAATACTAAAAAACGCTGTGGCAAGAAAATTGTTAATAACAAACGATTCAAAATTATGTTTTGGTGTGGAGGTAGAAAAAGATGGTAAAATTCTAAATTTCTATGCCACTCATGAAGTCATTTTGAGTGCTGGAGCAGTAAACACACCACATCTCCTGATGTTGTCAGGCATCGGACCTAAAGAACACCTACATTCCAAGAATGTAACTTGTCTAGTCGAGTCTCCAATGGTTGGACAAAATCTTCAAGATCATCTTGTAGTTCCAATAACTGTTTATGGTGATGGACCTGAAAAACCAACTGAAAAGGAAACCCATCGAGATATTATAGACTATCTCCTAGATCGTAAGGGACGATTAGCTGAGAGCGCAAAATTCACAGACATAACAGCATTTTATTCTACCAAGAACAAACCGTATCATCCCGAATTTCAACTTTACCTCTCAATAGTTCCAAAGAATACAACTGACTTAGACGTATTACTTAAATCACAATACAGATACAAAGATTCCATTATAGATTCTATGACAAAACTAAACAAGAACCACTCACTTTACTTCTTTGCTTTCAATCTTCTACACCCATATTCAAGAGGCAACATTTCTTTAAACACAAATAATCCTATGGACACTCCTCTCATATTTACAAACTACTTCAGCGATCCAAGAGACTTAAAACTGGCAGTTCAAGGGCTTAAAATGGCGTCGAAAGTTGTAAAGACCTCATTTTTCAAAAATGGAGGATTTTTGGGAAGAATGAACTGGGAAGCTTGTGATGATTTTGAACTGGATAGTGAAGCTTACTGGGAATGTGTTTCTATGAATATGGTAACTTCTATGAGCCATCTTGCTGGTACATGTAGGATGGGACCTGATCCTAAGACAGCAGTTGTGACCAGTAGACTGAAGGTCCATGGAGTATCACATTTACGAGTGGTGGATGCCAGTGTGATGCCAGAAATAACTAGTGGTAATATCAATGGACCCTGTATCATGATAGCTGAGAGAGGAGCGGAGTTCATTATGGAAGATTATTATAATTTTAAATAGTGACTATGGTTTTGGGATTTGATAATGTTATAAACTAGGTTTAAGGGATATAAATGTTCTATTTTTTACTATAGTTTGTTGTTTGTTCTAGGTACTGAACCTACGAAATTCTAAAAGTGCTATTAAAGCCAATTTTCTTGTAAATAAATAAACTATCTAAGAATCTTATTGTGTAATAATGTTATTATTAGTTAATTAGGGAAAAGGTAAACATTTTATTACGAAAATAAATTTTGTAAAAGCAAAACCTTCCTTGAATTCTTCTTGTAACATTGTTGCGTAAGTAAGTAGCTACAATGAATAATTTTTTGAACTTGTTCAGAGCGAAAGGCTAAAAATTACTTTTATTTCCGTCTGTTATTGTATGAATTTTTATTTTTATCTAACAAAAGCAAGGAGTTTAGTACTTCTCAGTTCTTCGTTTCCAGGAACTTTTTAAATACCTTTTTTTATGTTGGACTTAATGAACAAAGGTTATCATACCTTTCGTTGTTTCTTTACAACAAAATATAATAATTATATTCAAATGAACTGGCATTGATAATCATAATGACTTAGATAAGCTATTGGACTGGATTTGATAATAAAATCCATTGGATTCGGTAATTATATAAATACGAACTTAAATTAACTCCCATTTTGTGATCGATCTACTCGATAAAGCAGAGCTGTTTTTCTAATTTCTAAACCTATTGTATAGGTATATTTTAAGGGGGGATCAATCATTCAATGGTTTCTCGCGCCTTGAGCAAAGTGAGAGGGAGTGTCAGACTCTTACTGAATAAAAACCATCCCGTTTCTAATCCTGCTTTTCGAGTCGGAGCCCCGGTAACCCACTAGGCAGTCCGCAGCTCCAGGACCTATTGAGTGTTAAGAACCAATTTTAGAAGTACAGAAAAGATAATTCAGATCAAATATCTGCAGTTTTTAAAGTCATTCAACTAACAGAGTATATAACATATACATGTAGCTATAACAGCTAATCTGTTCTAAGGTCATTATAACAACTACATAGAAACTATTTTATTCATAGCCCAGACAGACAATATCTAGGCACCAACGTCACGTTCATACAATGCGACAATGGATGTAATAATTTGTGTTGTCATATAAATTATTGATAAGTTTATGATTCATAGGAAATTATCGAGTTGTTAAAGTACCTAATATGTTTAAATGCTGATGAAATAGGATCTAACTATAAGTAATTAAATGATCTTGTCTTGTAAAATGACGACGACGAATTGTCTCAAATACTAATTGGGTTCAAATTAACAAATGAGGCTTCTGATGTTATCATTCAACTATTATTTAAAAACCAATTCTTCGATTCAACGTAAAATTAACCATAACCTATATTTTCAAATTGATATAAAACATTTATCGCCTCGTAACTACCAGGTCAATATATCACCTAAAAACTGGAACTAAATGATAGATTTCTTTAGCCCAAAACATAGATCTTTACCGACGTGAAGTGACAGTGCCGATCAAGCGTGAACCGTGACATTTCCAGGCAGTATGACTATGCAGGATTTTTTACCTGGTCGACCAAAAACCGTTGGGAAAAATCGTCCGTGTTTTTTCCGCTTTGACATCGATCATGCCCGGGGTAAAAGACAAATGATATGAAAATTTTTCAAGTTTACTCAGTGGTCCGTCGTTCGCTATTTTCCCTATTTTCCTATTCCACCATTCCTAGTCTTTTTCCCTATTTTTATTTGCTCCCCTACGCGGTTTATTACGATAATGATTCTGTTATTTTTATAAATGACTTTATTATTGATTGTCTGTTATTCAAATATGGAAGTTTGTTATTGGACTTTTGTGAATGGCATAACAAGTTTGAATACCTACCTCTTTCATTATAATATTCTAGTAATCAATGACACAAGGTGCTCTCTGATTCTTGGGTTGAATACTTAAACGTGTTTATTCTCAGACAAAAGTATAACAACCTTGCTTTTTCTTACTTGCCCTTTAATGTCGACTAAAAAGTACAAATGAGAAACATACAGACTAAGTCAAATGAGATGAAAAAAGAAATTGATATACGAGTAAACATAAACTTGACCCGAAATACCAGAACAACCTTGTTTGTATTTTCTTCTTACTTACCATTTTATGTTGACTAAAAAGTAAAAATGAGAAAGAAGAAATATTAAGACTAGGTCAAATGAAAAAAAAATGTTTTGTAATGCTTTAGATGGCATTTAGAAAATATTAAAGCGAACAACGATGTAACCTGGATACTAACAAAATATTAAATGAAGAAAAAGCCGAAGAAAATCGTACCTATAACAATATATCTCGTCTTGATTGTTCTAAGAAGCACTTAAAGTCCTATTCGGTTCAGTGGTGACCCTCGATGTAACCATTATGTTGATCGATACACGTTATAAGGAAGAATCATTCGAAATGCTGAATGAACAGACAAATATTGTGTATGGTAATCATATACATGACTGACATATTTTGAAAGGATAATTATACATATCAACAGCCTATAAGTGGCCATGCTGATCTAAGGCCTCTTCTCGTATGGAGAAGGTTTGAGCATTAATCACCATGCTTGCTTAATGCAGGTTGGCATTTTAGACTTATAATTATAAATTATAAGCATAGGTTTCCTCACGTCGTTTTCCTTCGCCGTTTTCAGTGGCAGCTAAATAATCTCAGAAAGTACATATTACTCGGAAAAAGGTCCTATTGGTACTTGCCGTAAGCAGGTTTCGAACCCTCATGAATGAGAAGCTGACGTCCTAAACCTATGTGCCACTACATTCTTTGAAGAAGACACAGCATTTAATAATGCTTTACTTAATTTATCTTAGAATTTATCTATTTTACACTAATTGTATTTGAGGGAAGATTGGAGCATTTTGCAGTATTTGTAGATTCATCTTGTGGCTAATATTATACTAAGGAACTGCTACTACAGTCTTCGTTCCACGGAATAAACAAAGCACACACACTTTATAGCTTCCAAAAAGTATAATTCTCTCATTCCTTATCTATCTCCAGAATCTAATTGACTATTTGCACCCCTTTTCCTTCATCTTTAACTGAGGATCCATTATCCATCTGAACTGTTTCATTATGCTAAACATAATTCATGCGGCACTTGACTGAATTCAGAGACCGACCTGAGTCAATAACGCAATACGTGATAAGAATGATAATGCCACGAAGATCTCTACTTAGATCTAAAGTTAGATCATTTGATAAAGTACTACGTATAAATTTAGTGTCGACTTCTATAGTTCTGCTTAAATGAAGTAGTTATAATGTTTTTCTGTGACTTTGCTCATGTTTATTATATTTTGTTTGTGAAGATTATTAATTTCTCATTTTGTACTTATGCAACTGGCTACCAGATATGATTTTTCACGTACAGCGGGTTACCGGAGCTCCGTCAAAAAGCAGGCGAGTAACGGGAGTGTCAGTAAGAGGCTGACACTCCCTCTCGCCTCGCCCAGGGCGGGAGAAGTCATAGGATGATTTTCCCCCCTCAGAAATGGTATGATTTTAGGAAAAGTCAAACAAAATTATTAAAGAATATTAATACATTACTACTACATTATACTTACAAAAAAGGTTACATAACATATCCAAATAATACAGACATTTATTACAGGTATCACACAGTACACAGAAGACAGAACCTAGTCTACATAGCAAATGCACTAACGTTAACCAAGGAAAACAAAGCAGCTCTTAAATAATATTTGTACGGTCAACAAGACAACAAGCGACGTGTATTCTCATCGCGCTTTACAAACAACAAGTTTGCGGACGGTATTCTGAGATCGGGTAATACCAAAGATTAATCCAGATCAGATTGGAGGACAGTCACGTTGTTCTAAAGAAAGTTCCTGAATAAAACTGATGGGGACCTTCAGAGACGTGCCGCTGATAAAATTATTATATTTTTTATTTAGTTAAGTATTATGTTATCGGTTTACTCACCTAACTGTTTCACGAGGAACTGATTATGTTATCGGTTTACTCACCTAACTGTTTCACGAGGAACTGATTCGTGAGCAGCAATTATGTGAGCTACAACT
Organism: Spodoptera frugiperda; assembly: GCF_023101765.2. NCBI lineage: Eukaryota > Metazoa > Arthropoda > Insecta > Lepidoptera > Noctuidae > Spodoptera > Spodoptera frugiperda. The sequence continues at coordinate 9,616,803 of NC_064237.1, forward strand.
ACGTGAGTAAGCCGATAACATAACAATTAATTTAGTATGTCTCTGTCACGAAAGTTATAATATATTTTTTATTTAGTGCTTATTTATTACCTCGCTGGTCACGTTAGTTGAGATTATAAAACTGAATAATGAAATAGTTATTTTTAGTTCAATGTACGAATTATTAACTATTAGGTAAACGGCTTACTCACATAACTGTTTGACGACAAACTCTACTCAATCAACTAGTTTCAAGCCATGCTAAAGGCATAATATTCATGAGCAGCAATTTGCGACACTTGACGCGACGCGACGATTGTCATGCTGCTAACGAATAAAATTATGGTCAATACATTGAACCAACATTTTGTCCATCAATTTTGCAAGCCACACAAGTTGGTAGAGAATTAAATTTCGTTCCCACTTATCATCTAACATAACCCTAAAACATGTTTAAACTTACACAAGGGGTCACAGGCAATTCATTGATCGAGCTAAAGGTCCAAAGTTTGCGTGGTCCCTCAAGGGTGACCCAAAGTCATATGATAGCGATCATGTATCGTTTATGTTGTTTGCGGTCCCGATTGACCGCAGATCAGGTCCTACAATTGACCTCTTTGTGGTCATAAACGTTGAGATTGAATATTATATGTACATATTATGTTGTTATTTTTAGTTGAACTTTTGCTATAAACTTCCATCACGTACGGTTCTGTTTGTATCAAACTCTAATCTTTGCTGCCAAAGCCAAAAAGTTCTATATAATGTTACCATTGGTACAATGTTAGAATCTATAGCTTTTTTCTATACTGAATTAATGTTAATCACACACATCGCATCCAAAACTCGACCAAACTGTGCAATCTACCTTGTAAAATAATACTGCAATCTCTAATCCTACAAACATACTATTAACACAAGTCTGTATCTCATTAATTTATTTTAAAAAGAGTCCGTATTACGCAACATAAACAGTTTAATATGATATTCGCGGGAGTGGATGTAAGCTTCAGAGATTTGCGGCGTCCCACAAGGGTTTAGCCGACCACGTATCGCTAACGCAACTTGCGGCCGCGACCGACCGCGGCCGTGGTCCAAACTTTATTTAGAACAAAGGGTCATGTTGTTGTAAATTACTTCGTCTCTAGACAGGTGCAAAATTTTAAACTTTGTCATAACATCACACCTGCCTTTTCCCGACAGAGGCAAACAGAAATTAACATTTTAATCTTTGCGTTACGTCACAACACCTTTGTCCCATGAATACTTTACTTGCAGTATTGTTTTTAAACTTCCATAGAAACTGCAAAGCGGGGACAATGTCACAAAAGTTACAAACACAGGCAGCCATAAACCTGGTAGTAATTAAGTAAAACAACAGCACAAAACACTGACTGCTCTATTATATGCTAATTTATTATACTTTACCTGTTGCCACAAACAATGGCAATGAACGACCAGTTCCACAGATAATGGCGACTGTACTGAATCTGCGGCCAGCATCGTAGAACAAACGAACCAAAAATTAACTTTTGCGCCAAACAAACGTTTGTCATTCATGTTTGCGAAGATTACGCTACGTGCGCGCTATTCTCTATTGTTAAAATATTTACGGGTTGCCAACCGAGCCGTTTACTTAGGACCAATAGTTCCTGAGTCAGCTCGTGGAACCCCAAACATCGCTGTATATAATCTTCGGTGCTGTAATCATGTGAAAATAGCCAAAGGTACCCGGAATTCGGGTCAGAACTCTTGCGGGACCGATTAGAGCGGATTTACAACCAAACCGTACTGTTTTTGCATTATTTATATGTAATTCTCTGGATATTTTGTTTGGTGTCCGTAATTTGGAGATAAATTGGTTTGTTTTGTAACATCGTGATTTTGTGAATGTTTCTTGGTGTCTCTGAATTTTTTTGTGGGTAAAATCATCTAATCAGTTCTCCCGCCTTGGGCGAGGCTGGACGGAGGGTCAGACTCTTAATGACTAAAACTCACCACGTTACTACTCCTCCTTTTTGAGCTGGCGCCCCAGTAAACCTGCTACGTAGTCCGCAGCTCCGGATCAGGCATCAGCCCTACTGGGCCCCGTCTGTAGTGGTCTGATGGCTCTTTGAGGCGCGGCACGTGTCTGGTTCTGGTCAGGCGAAATACCCTTGCTCGCCGTCCACAGACCCGCACTTAGGGTGGTCGGAGATTGTCTCTGGTTACAGTAAAGATCTGAATAGATGCTTAAATATCAGAAATAGTAAATACTTTTAAAAAACTTACAGCAATCGTGTAGAAGATAGCATTGCTATTATTTTTATGATATTTCTTAGACTTAACACTGAGCAATATGTTTTTCTAGTACTTAGTGTTATTGTTCGGATATTTTAAATTGTCAAATTTCTTCATTTCGTCGCTATTATGAGTCATCTCATATTACATTATTTTTAAAATATCACTTGTTATTATCTTTTATGTTGTTGTGTAGAGTTTGTATTTCGTTTTGAGGCTTTTTTAACTACGCCTGTTTGTAGTTTTAATGTTTCGATTCAATAAAACAATTCCATTTCAATGTAGAAATTAAATTGCTGCAGTTATTTTACAAATATCTACTCATCATCACCAAATTAATCATCATCAAGTCATGCCAGATGAGAGATAAAGAAGTGACTGAAGACCCCTAGGTCAACGCGCCTCAAAGGCCACCATAGATGGGGCCCAGTATGGCTGATGCCCTGAAGCTGCGGACTACCTAGCGCGTTTACCAAGGCTCCGGCTCAAAAAGCAGGAGTAGGAACGGGGTGGTTTTTAGTCAGTAAGAGTCGGACACTCCCTCTAGCCTCGTTTGAAGCGGTAGAAGTCATTGGATGATTTCCCCCGCCCCCCTCAAAAAAACGGTCACCTTGATGGAAACGACCTCTATCCAGTTATTACTTAGTTGATAATAAGCATTATGTAACTATTAGGTTTTTTACCTAACGAAGGAGGTACATATGCACTAATACAAGTGGATAATCGGTATTTTTAAAAATAATTATGTAAACGTAATATTCAAATATTTGCTAAAATTGACAATAATATTACGTTGCACCTTTTAAAACACTTGGTTAAACAGTAATGTAGGAATACTAGGAATTATAATTTTGCGATGATACGCCGTTAACATTTGCTAAAAATTAAAAATATCGATGAAATTAAATGTTTATTCGAAGGCCCAAAAAATCTAAAGCGAGGTTTTATCTGTTTAAAATAGAATAGATGACTATTTATTATTTTAATGTCAGGCTTGTAGATTATTTTAAAATATTAGTACAAATATTTTTTACTTTCGAAGGATATACCTTCGATTTGAAATATCGCGTGACGTCACTTCTAGGTACATTTTATACGTAGAAATGGCGTATTTGCTCCTAAACTTTGATTCGTTTCATCTAAGTATTGTTATCTTTAATTTCATACCCCGTCATCATCCCTATTAATTAGAGATCATTGGCTTAACTGAAACATTTAGTGAGACCTGATAGTAAGCTGTACTATCAAATCAACAAAAGAATCTTAACTGTCAAGATTTTGAAGGCATCATATGAACGAGCTACCAGATAAGATCATAATTACGAAATAGTAACGAGTACTAAAGTCAGGTACATGTTCTGACATTTAATTGGAAAAAGACCAAGTAAATTGGGTACAACTAAAAGAAAAATGTTTTGTTGAGTTGTCAATAGATCTTAAAAATATCGATCCTCCAATTTATATCGATAACCATCAATGTAGGAACAACCATAATTATTAATTTTATAAATGTTAAAATAAAATTTCGTCATCATAGCCATTGTGTGTAAAGACAAGACCATATAAAGCAACGGTGTCAGTCTACTCAATGTAGTCGAGAAAAATGTCGCTAAGGTAAGTTTTATTCTGATAAAATATACAGTATATTAACTAACAGAGGGCGTTCCTTTAAACTCGTTAATCTATATCATTAATAGATTAAAATAAAAATATCAGCATAGAAAAATAAGCAATAAATTGCAACGTTGCCTTCCTTCAACTACGCGTGCACAGAGTGTTCCTTTTACGTATCGATTTATAATTTTTGGTGAACATTTTAGTATTAAAAAAAAATAAAATTGTTTTGTTTTTGAATGGTAATATTTTTTTAGCATGTATGGATGCTATACTATTGCGGGTTAACAGGAATGCCCTCTGTTAGTTAACATACTGTATATCTTAAATTTTTGATGAAACTTCTGAATAATTATGATATATTTCCAGCGTCACCACGTCACCATGTTGGGCACAATTGGTCAGTACCAATGGTATCACCCTCAGCTCCATAGCAGCAGTATTCCAATGTTTTGTTACTGCTAATTTGTTTTTATTAGATGACAACTCGGTGCCAGACGTTTCAACTAAATATGGTAAGTAATTCTTATTATCCACGATTATTAATTATCTACATGTTATCTATTCTATACTTATAATAAATCTCATAGAGGTAAATTCTGTACATGAATGTATTTAAAAATTAATTATCAGGGGGTGATTAGTGATAAATACTGATGCCAAAAATGCAATCAGTAAAATTTTTGTCCGTCTGTCTGTCTGTCTAAATGTTCTTTATAGAAACAAATACTTCTCGACAATATCATAGGTATCTTGTAGAAAATAATATGGCTAAATATATTTTTACATTCCAATTTTGTTTAAGATAAATTTGACTTCATAATAATTGGTGCGGGATCTGCCGGGAGTGCAGTTGCAAATAGACTAAGTGAAGTAGAGGATTGGAAAATCTTGCTTCTGGAGGCTGGAGGAGACCCGCCATTCACATCTGATGTATGTACCCTCATAATTTAATATTTATTTATTACTATATTTTCGGAATAGCGATTAGTAAATTGGTTGTATATTGGCTGTCATTGTCATTGAGTTCCAAGCAACTTACAAACATAATTTATCAATTCTAGATTCCTGGACTGCAAACCACTATGTATGGAACTGAGAATGATTGGCAATATAAAACAGTAAATAATGGTATTACAAGTCAAGGCCTCAAAGACGGTTCTGTGGGATGGACGAAAGGAAAGATGCTTGGAGGCAGTAGTAGCATAAATGCTTTAGCATATGTACCAGGCAACACCCAAGACTACCAAAACTGGTATGACGCAGGAAACGAAGAATGGAGTGTAGAAGACGTCCAAAGATGTTTTAAGAAATTTGAGAGTCTTCAAAATGAGAAAATGTTACAAGATCCAAATATCAAAGATGTCTACGGTCATAATGGTCCTTTAATAATTAATAGGTACAATCATACTCTCCGCACTTACACAGATCTTGTCATTGAATCATGGGATAAAATTGGATTCAAGAGAGTCTCTGATTTAAAAGCAGCGAACTTTTTAGGCTCGGGCATAATAACGGCCACAGCAACCAATGGAGTCAGACAAAGCACTAATAAGGCATATTTACAGCCAATCAAAAGCAGATCAAATTTAGTCATAATGAAAGATACATTAGTAACCAAAATTTTGATAAACGACACCTTATCGGCGTATGGTGTTGAAGTCGAGAAAAACGGAAGAAAAAAGGTTTATTACGCATCTAAAGAAATAATTTTAAGTGCTGGTTCTGTCAGTTCTCCACAGCTGTTAATGCTGTCTGGTGTGGGTCCTAAAGAACATCTTGAATCATATAATATAGAAACTTTAGTTGATTCTCCGATGGTTGGACAAAATCTGCAAGATCATGCTTTATTGCCGATAACAATTTATGCCAATGCACCCGGAGAAAAAACATTACTCAACATGATGAGCGATATCACTAAATATGTTGCGATCCGTGAAGGCGTTTTTGCACAAAGCAGCGTTATATCTGATGTCGCTGCATTTTATTCTACTGTCGACGATGCTACCTACCCTAACATTGAAACTCGTGCTTCAATCATACACAAAAACAGTAAAACACTTGAATACTATTTACAAACAAAATTCCGCTACAATGATACTGTATTAGCCTCAATCGTAGATTTGAATAAAGATTACGCGCTTTATTTATTCGAAACTATTCTCTTGCATCCTTATTCCAAAGGGTACATTTCATTGCAATCCAACGATCCTAAAGACGCACCTCTAATTTATGCCAATTATTTCGACGATAGTAGAGATTTGGATGTTGCAGTAGCTGGTATTAAAATGGCAACTAAAATTTTGGACACTCCATATTTCAAGATGATCAAAGCCTTTTTGGGAAGGATGGACGTGCCAGAATGCAATGAGTATGAATTAGACAGTGAAGATTACTGGAGGTGTATTTGCATAAACTTAGTTACGTCAATCTTCCATCCCATGGGGTCCTGTAAAATGGGATCTGATATAAGTACGTCGGTAGTGAACAGCAGGCTACAAGTCCACGGTGTGAACAACCTGCGTGTGATCGATGCTGGAGTATTCCCTTCGACCATAAGTGGTAACATCGATGCAGCTTGCATTATGGTGGGCGAAAGGGGATCAGAACTAATCAAAGAAGATTACAATAAATAATAAATATTATCACAATAAATGTTTTTCTGACTTTTAGAGTTTTTTAATTGTAGAAACCATAAGAACTAGATGTTCAGACATCTTTGCAATAATAACCAAAAATATTGAACAAAAGACGAAGTTTCACACTCACAACAGCAGTTGCTATAAAGTGACAAGAAAATACATTTCACTTTTAGTTATTTTTAAAGACGAAACACTTGTGGAAACATACAAAACTAAACAAATAAAATACAGAATACTTTCTCACATATGAAAGCACCAAGTAGGTAGCGAAGCGAACTGTATTATAACTGTATTTTCACGGTAGTAGAATCATATTCCTGATGCAGTTTGCATTGCTAGAATGTCACCCGCTTTAGCAATGGTAAGTCTTATATCAACATCATTAGAGGGCTTAATTTTTATGGTCTTTGTTGCATAAACTTTAAAATTAATCTTCCTCATAATTCTGTCTCTATAAATATATCTCTCTATCACCTCTTTCCACTGACCCTCTTTTCCAACCGTTCTTGCATTCACTCCTAATCACATCAGGCCATCATATAGCTATAAGTTCAACCTCCAATCCTGACATGAACCATTGCAAAAGTAACCAATTTAGCTGGAGGACTCAGTAATAGCTCTCTATTACAGAAACTCCCAGCTAAATTGGGGTTAAGTTAATTATAGTTTAATTGTTATTTGTCGTACGGTCCTGCCTAAGGACGAAGCACTTCATCACTTTCCGTGGGCGGTGTAAAGGTGGGTAACGAATTATAAATTGGGAGGATCGATATATTTTACGGATATTAGTTACATAGTTACAGGCACTGGTACAATCTAAAAACTTCCAATGGATTTTCAACGCTTTTACTAAGTGATAAAGTTTAAAATTAGCTGATTATGGCATCGTATTCTATCAAAACAAAGCAACGTCACGCCATTTATCCCCGAAGGAGTAGGCAGAGGTGCACATTACAGCGCATAATGCCACTATACAATGTACACCCATTTTTCACCGTTTGTGTTACACGTCCCATGTAATAGGGGGTGAGCCTATGTATCAATACAATCAATAGATTTTAGACTTTTTTCACTAAGTAATGAAGTTGAAAATTAACTGACATATTGATACGTAGCATATTATTCTGACTTTCAAATTAAAAAATATAACAAGGAACAGAATGGCGAAATGAAATGCAAAGACACCTGTGTTCACACGCTTATTTGTGCACTATACGCAATTTGCTAGACCAGGTACTGCAAATACAGACATCAAGAAAACACTACTAGTAATAATTTATCAATGTAAACCAGACATGTCTTCTTAAGCCAATATGATACATCATTTTTTTTTAACTTCATGCCTTTAATCCCCGAAGGGGTTGGCAGAGGTGCACATTATGGCACGTAATGCCAATGTACACCCATATTTCACAATTTATGTTGTAAGTCCCATGGTGGTGAGGCTATTGCCATATACCAGGCACATTTCCAGACTCCGTGCTACCACTGAGAAATTTTCGAAAACCGAAAAAAGCCCAATAATACTTCGCCAAACCCGGGAATCGAACCCGAGACGCCTTGCCCGGCAGTCGCACTTGCAACCACTCGACCGAGGCAGTCGCATGATACATAATGTATTAAATATGTTCTACTATTCACACCCAAATTAGGATGAACATAAATAAACCTTCTATCAACTTCGTACCAAAAAAGGGCATGACACGGAGAATAAATGAATGCTTGCAACATAAAAAAGGGTCGGCATTCTATTCAATTAACAAACGAATTGTCATTAAACCAATACTGTGTTATTGGCGAGTGTACATGTTTGCTTAGGACCGTCCCTGATGTAACGGCACCGTTTCGTATTCATGAAACCCTGGTACATTGCTCACAATTTATTAATATTGAACACTGATATTCGTTTCGTGTAAACTGCTTTAGGTTTATGCTTACGACAAAATTATGTGGCTTTTTGCTTTACAGATGACTCGTGCCTAAAATAATGTGTGTGGTTAGGTATGATTTTACATGAGTAAGGTTTTAATTTTAATCCGTTGCTAATTTTGTAAGTTTATGCAAAGATGAGATGTAAACGAGATGCTTAGTTGTTTTGGAATCCAGCTTGCTACAGAATTATAAAGATATGCATGTTATTTAAATCAAAAGTGCCTAATTTAGGATTAATTGAAATAAATTCTTTAACTTTGACATCATTTATGTGTCATAGTAAAATGACCATTATGGCCAAACGTAGACCATATTTCTGAACTTCTATCCTAACTCTATTTAACACTTATTGATTCGTAGTGGTTATTACAATCTAAAGGCCTTTGTCTATCCCTATGTTTACACATAATAGAACATTTTTAGGCACTACAAACTTAGAATTTGTGCCCAATAGAGCTCTAATATCTACTATGGTGCCTTCTATCTAGCAGAGCTCTGGTTTCATTGTTAAGTTTCAATCAAATCTATCTTACCTAGGACAAACTGTCCGGCTAACTTCAAGTTTGACAAATAGATAAAACCAACTTATACCTGCCGACTCGAAGAAGATCCAGCAAGCTACTCAGATGCATTGTCTTAGTTAACTGGGCCATTATTAGTATTAACAGATATAGTAAAAGAGCTAAAACCAAAGCTAATTTGATATTGTGTAGTGCTTTAAATAAAAATCTTAATTTAAAAACGCATCAATATTTTGATCTGGTCTTTCGATCAAAATCAATTTGTTTTATTTTTAGCCCCAGACGCGAAACGAACAATGTTACAGGTTTGGGCTGTTTCTCTATATGTCTTTCATATAACTTACCACACTAGAAACATACAGTTCACATTGTTCTTATTTAACTGGACGTATGCCCAGTTTATAGCAATTGGCCTATCTACTAAGGCCATCCCTATTACATGGGATTTATAACACAAATAGTGAAAAGTGGGTGTATATTGTATAGCGGCATTATGTGCCGTAATATACACCTCTGCCTATCCCTTTGGGCATAAAAGGCGTGACGTTACATTACACTACGTTATTTAATTTAACAATCACAACATTAGAGAACCAATAAAAGTAACAGACATACTTACAAAATGAAGAAATATTATCACTATCACTAAAACAAAACATATTACTTTTTCTCAACCTAATATTCAAGTATTAACACTTAAGAAAGTAAATCATTGTCATAGTAATGAGACCAAACAGCGTCTCCGCAACACAGCAAATTGACAGGGTCTGGTTGCACCAATCAATGTTCTAAACTTCGTCACCTAGTTAACACATACGCTAACGACGGCGAGGTAACCTGTCTCTTAGTCAACTTAACTACAGTTAAACAGAACATTCTAGTACCTTGATATTTAGAGCTGACCGAATAAGTTTCAGTGTGTGTCAATGTTAATGTTTAGTTTTGTTCTGGCATTCAGGAGATAATTCAGTCATAGAAATAGGAGATAATGTAGGAAATGTTTTCTTAAATTTGATAATTGGTTTATGATTTGCTTGGTATTCTGTACTTTTTAAGTAAAAATACAATTAGGGAGTAAATTATTTATCTCAGTATCAAACACAGAAAACTTGACTGCACGGATGGTGCGTTAGCAACCGGCTGCCATGCAACGTGTAGCGGGGTCCGATTCCCAGATGTTGTAACTCTTTGTGTGATCCACTAATTGCTGTTTCGGGTCTGGGTGTCATGTGCATGTGATTTTTTTTGTTTATAAACGCACCCACGACACAGGAGAAGATCTAAGTGTAGTTAAAATTAATAACAAAAAAGAACAAAAACGAAAACCACATATTAAAAGAAAAGCGAGCTGCCATAAAAGATCGGACACCAGACGCAATCGAACCAAAAAAAATGGCACGAGCATAGCAATAGCAATAGCAATAAATAAAACGTTACCAGTTATCCGCACAAATTATCGTCACCCGCCATTATGGAATGTTCCAGAACTTCTTTGAATTTAAGCTAATTTAATTAACGATTGTTCCAACTAAGTTCACAAAGAAACATTTGAATTGCAAACGAACATAATGATTTTCGTTTTGATTCGTAACAAAATACGAACAGCTAAGTAATTATGGTAATAATTATAGGGGTGTGAATTGTGGTACTTATGTATCCTTGGCTAAGTCATTAGTGTTGCATGGCGTGTTCATTATACTGTAGTTCCACGATAGGGCTGGTCTGATTGGGAGATTATGATCAACTAATACTAATCAATGAAGGAAGATTTGTTTTTTGTTTCGTTTTTATTTAAAAAACATTGCCCCATGCTAGGATTTTCTCCTGTGTCGTGGGTGATTTTACAAACATACAAGTTCACATACACATGACACCCGGACCCGAAACAATACTTAGTGGATCATACGAAGAGTTGCTCTGCGCGGGTATCGAACCTGCTATGCCGTGCAGTCATGTGCAAGTGAAATATTGAAGTTGTTATCAATAGACAATTGGTACCTACATGTAGTTGTTTATAGTCGTTTTCTAATGGGACCAAAATTATAGTGCAACACATTAGCACACTTTTTCTGTAGGTCATTCTTTATTTATATAAAACAATTTCAAATTACAAGAAGTTATTTTGTGCACACCATTATACCTGAAATAAAAATAGATATTAAAAAGTTCCGCAACATAAAAATATATTCTAAAAAAAGACTTAATAACTAGGCATTATAAAAGGACGATAAATTATAATTTGGGGGCTAAATTCTCCGGTTTTCGGCCGCGAGTAAGTCACCTGATTAATTTAGATGTTCGTTCTTCCCAGTTTGTGACTATATCCCAATTTAATCCTGCAGCTCGGGACCTTAGCTTATTGGATTAGCGAAAATTCACTAAGATGGCTCCCCTTCCTAATTACGTTTCTCTTTCAAATATTTAGGATTCATATTCGTCGTTTAATATAAAAATAATGGGCTATTAATAGATTGTAATTTGTAGAAGATTTGTTGCCAAAATTAAAAAAATATTACTTTGAATATTATTTTTAGAATAGGCCGGTAAACGAGCAGACGGATCACCTGATGGTACGCAATCGCCGCCGCCCATGGACACTTCAAACACCAGAGGCGTTACAAGTGCGTTGCTGACCTTTTGGGGGTTATGGAATCGGGGATTGGGAAAGGGGATGGGAAGATTGGGAAGGAGGGAAATTGGGCCTTCAGTAACCTTACTCTTATAACGAAACAAACGTCGTTTCTGTGAGGCCGTGGTATCACTCCGGTTGAGCCGGCCCATACGTGCCGAAGCATGGCTCTCCCAACTTATAAATATTGTCTATCACTCCTATCCAAGGAAAACTTTTGAAAACAACAATCGGTGCGAATTTCTTATTATCTTTAAATAATCCCGTCAATGTTTCGTCATAATAATATAATTGAAATGTAAAAGTGTTTCCACCACCAATTTCCTAGAGAACTATCGTTGGCGTCGACTGCAAATGTCAAAGGGGGCGCAGTGTCAAATTGTCAAAACCGCGACGCGTGAGCAAGTCAGTCGAGCGTTAGAATTAATTTCCTGCTGTCATGGCGCCCAGTGCCGGTTCCGAACTCACCCAGTGTGTAATATCGTATTTTATTTTTAATTCTTATTTAGGTAAATTCTACTTTTGTTATGTTAAATGTTGTTCAAGATATTTTTGGTCGTTTAACATACTGTTTTTATTGCACTAAACTTTCAATATACAGCAAAAACATATATATTTGTAAGTATCGTTCTGGAGTCTCGTAAATTAACTAATGTTGATAATCAACCACGGCTTTAAATAAAATAGTAAAGTAGTAGTATAAATAATTATTTTGAATTTAAGCCAGAATCCCAATACATGTTTGGCTTTTTAAAAATGCCTCAACCGACATCTGTTTCTAAAAATATCGCATAAATATTTCACCTGCGTCATAGCTTACCATGCAAATATAAAACGATTATTTCTATCAGCCACTAGAACTTCCAAATGATTCGAAACTATCAAAAACCTTAACTTGAAACACGTGCGACCTCAACTATAATATATACAGTTTGTCAACCCTTCCCAAACATATACATTTCGTTCATTATGACCACACAATAACAAAACACTGGCTTGTTGTAGTCCCAGCATTTCCTCAGTTATGCACACTTGATTGTTAGTTTAGGACGTATGTATACATATAACACCCACACGTGTAATGGCTTCACATAATGCTATACAAAACCAGTATAAATTAGCTGTCAAATGTGCGGAAAGATCGTACAAAGTGAGCTCATGCTAAACTGGTTTTTGTAGCTTGATGTGTCATAGGTAGTATGAGATGTTGACTGTACAACGCAAGTTGAACAAGATACCACGTGTTATACAATCCTGTATACACCGCAGTCTTTGCTTATCATTAGCTTGCAGACCTAGGTTTTTTTTTTTACCCGGAGCTGCGGACTGCCTAGTGAGTTACCGAGGTTCCTGTTCGTAAAGAAGGAGTAGTAACGGGATGGTTTTAGTCAGTAAGATTCTGACACTCCCTCTCGCCTCGCCCAAGGCGGGAGAAGCCATTGGTTGATTTTCCACCATCAAAAAAGAGGACCTAGGTTTTTAACAAGCTTTTTAGCTCAAGCGTAACAAACTATGAGATGAAATCTAAGAATCTGAATTACACTTAAATACTTCTAATTATTGTATCAATATGTCATGAAACTTAGCAATTGTATGTAGATTAGATGAAGGTACAATATTATGGAGCAAGCGTCTGGACTGATGATGAAATTGAAAAGTGACTGAGAAGAAACTTTGAAAAACTTATTATATAGGTATATAGCCACAGACTCGAAGGATTGAACCTGACATCTCACACATGGTATTTGAACTTCATAAACTTTCACCCTACTTCTGAAGCTCTGGTAATATTAACCACGTAATCTACCCTTGTATTGTATACATAGACTGTATACGTATTACTGTAATGTATGCAGGATTATTGAAATATCTTCATTTGAATTGAAAATTAGCCACAAACCACGAGATATGCACAATAAGCGATTATTGAGTAAACAAGCCTTGTCTATGTTATAAACTGTAGCATAACATCACGCTGAATAGAAAAGCAGAGATAGACAAACACTTGCTAATTATATTGACGCCATTTTAATAGTTATGTTGCGACATCACATATGACAAGTGACCAATGACAAAAGTCGCACGATCGACGAACAAATCAAAAGATGACGTCATAAATCGTACTTCGCACATGCGAGTAATAATGGATAGAAAATCCCAACGAACAACTGTAGCGCAGAAAGCCTGCTATCACCTCGCTTGATCGAAGCATCCTGTTTCTTAGGGAACCTTACTCACTGCTCCCTTATGTTATCACTTAATTATAAAACCACTATGAGCAAATCAGTAGGTACTCCTCTTAGCCATCAGATCACCACAGATGGGGTCCAATAGGGTTGATGCCTGATCCATAGCAGCGGATTACCTAATCGGTTTACCGGGGCTCCGACTCGAAAAACAAGGGTAGGAACGGGCTGGTTTTTAGTCAGTAAGAGTCTGACACTTCCTCTCGCCTTACCCAAGGCGGGCGAAGTCATTGGATGATACACCTCAAAAACAAAAAGGTACTCCTCAAACTTTCAAATCCTAATAATTATTTTATTCCAGATTTCTAACCTGGGATCCAACAGTCACACTTGCGATCAACATTTATTTAAGTTTATGAATAAAAACTCCATTGAAGAATAAGTAAAAAAGAAACCGTTTTTCTTCATATAAAAGTTTTCTCTTCCCTTGTAACTTGTACTTGAATAGTTTATGGCTAAAAACTTTGCGGTAGGATAAAAATGAACACTTGTTACCCCTCGAACCTAACTACTAAAACATTGGACCTACTATTGAGTTTATACTCACACTAGCTTTTGCCCGCACTTCGTTCGCGTGGAATAGTTACTTCCGGCAAATTTTTGGTTTTAACCACATAGTTCCCGATCTCGCGGGATCTCTTCAAAAATGAGATGTGGAAGATATTCCAGGGAACTCTTACAATCAACTTCTGAGCTCTGCGTTTGAATTTAATAGATGTATACTCACTTCATTGAAAAAATAGTTTAAAAACGGACTTAAAAAACTTAAAATAAAGAAATCTACGAATTACGAATTTATAACAATTATTAAAAAAGAAACTATATTACGACCTATCCAAAATGCTATAATAACCAATTAAACTAAATGATAAAAGAAATGACTTAAATCTAATCTAAAAAAAAAAATAGACTTACAATTTTATTCCTACAGTAACTACTAATAATCGATATCAAACTAAACCTCGATAGTTTAACCAAAAAACCAGGAAACCCAACAATACTTATTAATTCAAATACAAAAACCAATTTAGAATTACGAAAAGCAGGCAGGACCACTACAGACAAATAATCATACGATTGATAATACACTTTTTCTACGATTACCGAAGCGCTCGGGATACCCAACCAAATGAATGTAACGAAACCATAGCGCGATCTATATCCCAACGCCATCTATGAGGATAAAGACAACTTGGATAATATTTAAACTGTTCGGGCATTTTCTTTGTACTAAAAGTTTAATTATATTGATATTACATACCTTTTTACTATTTATTTACTTTTTTTCGATGAATTAAAACAATAACATGACGAAGTCGTGTAACGATCGACATAGAATTATCTATACTCCGTTAGAGCATTTTCTTTATATTGATATTATTTTTTTCATACCTTTTTACTATTTATTTACTTTTTTTCGATAAATTAAAACAATAACATGAACCGAAGTCGTGTAACGATCGACATAGAATTATTTATAAATAATTTATTTCTTATTTTTATTTTTTGATTTTTGAAATAAAAATATATCTATGTCCTTTCTAAGGTTCTAAACTATATCTGTACCAAATTTCAACCAAATCCGTCAAATAGTTGCGGAGATTAATGGTATAAGCATAGAATGTTCGACGTGATTCTTTAATTTGACATAACTTTTTTATTTATGAACCGATTGACATGAAACAAACACTAAATGTAAATTTAAGCATCCCACAATATATTCGTGAAAACCGCATCCAACTCGGATCAGCCGTTTCTGAGATTAGCGCGCACAGACGAACAGACAAACAGACAAACAGACAAAAAAAAAGTTAATTACATTTTTGGGTTCGACATCGACATAACAATAACCCCTGCTATTTTTTTTATTTTTATTTTCAATGTACAGACAGCACTTTTCTACGATTTTATTATATGTATAGATTAACAGTGTTTTTATAACAAGTACGATGCTTCTGTCTTTGGGTCGAATAAAAGAATATCTATTTTTATTTCCGAACCAAAATGTATACTCATTATGGTAATGATATCAATCATTTCCCAAACAATCTTTCGAAAACAAAATCAATAAATCAAAAACTAATTCCCTACTTATGATTGAAATCCACTTAGGGTAAGAGTTCCAATAGCCGGCTGGGATATAAAAAATGCGCTCTCATTACCCTTTCGAGAGACGTAAGCGTCAGGCTGTCAGATAAAGAGTCCGCTTCGACGTGACGTCAAGCACCCTCCATTTGTTTGGACGGTATCGAGTGGCTCTTGCGACGGACGTCAACTGGGGTCATTACCTACATTTTGAATCACTAATCTGGGATATAAATGTCTATTATTTTTGTGAAGTAGAAATCTATTTTTATGTTGTAGTATTGATGATTGACAGATGAAATTGTCATTAAAGATAAACGGTACTTGTATTTTATTAAGGAATGTAAGGTGCTACTAAGAGAGAGAAATTCACGAAATTCTTAGGAAAATAGAATAACCCATTTCTTAACAAAGAACTTTCATTTAAATTATGCAAAAAATAGCATTTCTAGGTAGAATTACACGATCAAGCACCTACTAGAGATCCACTTAATTTTCTCAATCGAAGATTAAAACTCATAACATATATTAGCAACTTTTAACATAAGACAGCATATTTTAATACCCAGCCTCTAATAAAGTGGCAATATCACTATCAAGTTCCTCACTTAGTGTTAGATTAGAAAACGGTACCACGCTAAGTCCTAAGACTTCCGTAGTTTGTGAAAGAATTTAATTTAAAACATTCCGGAGAGTGTCTTCGAAGTTTCTTGGTTTATTGGAGCTCCGAGCATGACTTCGACAATGGCGTCATTTTAAAACATAAGATGAGATTACTTGTGTTAGCATACATACTTCCATATAGTCAGGACTTTGGAGAAACTGTTAAATATGAGATTTCATCATCAAACTCCTGTTTGGTTGAACACAATATTAGGGTAGAGTATTCAATTTTAAAGTTCATCTTATTTAACATATCGTGACATGTAATGTCGTGGTAGCCCGGTGGATTAAGACGCCCGTTCCTCAACGCATGAGAGTGCGGTTCAATACCCAATGTGACTTTTTCCGAGTTATGTACTCGTATACTTTCTAAGATTATTTAGGCATCACTCACAAACGACGAAGTAAAACATCGTTTGGAAACCGAGGCTTATAATTTCTAATTATAAGTTTGAAATCACCAACCCGCACTGAGCAAGCGTGGTGATTAATGTGTGAGACTACCCCTTCTCCGTATGAGACTTCCTAGCAGGTTACCGGGGGCTCCAGGTCGAAAAGCAGGAGTAGGGACGGGGTGGTATTAGTCAGTAAGACTCTGACACTCCCTCTCGCTTCGCCTAAGGCGCGAGAAGACATTGGATGATTATACCTCCTTTAAAAAGAAGTGGTTACCTGCTACTTTAATCAAGTCAAATATTACTTACAAATAATTTTATACTAATTTCTTTAATCCTGCTTGTCAAACAAATCTAGTTTATTTACTTTCAGTTAAGCCAGTGAGTGTAGCTGACAATTACATCGGGTTGCAGTTCGTATGCACATGCATGGAAGGTTTTCTGTGTAAGCGTTAACAGGAGGGCGACAGATTAAGCCCCTCACACCCCTCGTCCGGCTGACATGTCAGGGGTGGCTAAGAATTATTTGGACTACTACTTTTATTTTTTTATGTTGTTACAAGCCAGCAATTTTCACTGTACTGTTTTGAAAATTAGCTTAATTTGTGAATTGAAAATATAAATGCAAATACTCGTATACGTTGTGTTTTTACTAGCATAAGCTTGTAACGGTATGCCGTAATTCTAGTTTAAAGAAACAAGAGACGATCGTTATCTCCCGCTTCAGTACTATAAGTTACCATTTGTAACATTAAGAAGCCTGTAACTGATCTTAAGACATCAGTTATCAACATATGTTATACTAGCTACTTCCGCGCGGTTTCACCCGCTCTACTTGGCTCCTATTGGTCATAGCGTGATGTTTTATAGCCTATAGCCTTTTACGCTTTTCTCGATAAATGCACTACCCAACCCAAAAAGAATTATTCAAATCGGACCAGTAGGTCCGGAGATTAGCGTGTTCAAACAAACGCTTCAGCTTTATAATCTCTATATATAAAAATCATCAATTGCTGTTCGTTAGTTTCGCTAAAACTCGAGAAGGGCTGGACCGATTTAGCAAATTTTGGTCTATAGTTATATGTGGAACTCCAAGGAAGGTTTAAAAGGTTAGAACAAAAGGTTTGATGCAGTAGGAAGTTTGCCGGGGCAGCTAGTATTAGTATAGATTCATAACTTATAGACACATAGAATAGGGTAGATGACTAATTTTTATTTTAATGTCCGTCTTGTAGATTATTTTAAAATATTAGACACGTATTTTTTATTTTCTTACGGAAACAAATACTTTCGAAGATATATCCATTTGAAATATCGCGTGACGTCACTTTAGAGTACGTTTTATACTCTATAGTGACGTAGTTAGCTCCCACTCCTAAACTTTGATTCATTTTATCTAAGTATTGTTATCTTATATGACAAAATAAAAAAATACGTGTCTAATATTTTTTCATTACCTAACTGACGGACTAATTACATTTTTAATTTTCATACCCCGTCATCATCCCTATAGAAATAGTATAAAATATCAGTTCAACCCTACCCCGCATGACTTGATCCGTAGACCATGAAATAGATGCAAGTAACTTCACAATCGGATTGTGACACAGGTGTGCCGGAACGAATAATATCTCCGTACATCGTCCTTGGATTACGGAACAAACCGACATGTTATAAAGTTACTATGCAATTTTGGTCTGTGTGTCCATCGTTGACGTATTAGGGTTTAGTCTGTTGTATATTGTTTATTACTGGCGACCCAAGCTGCGCATAGGTGCAATGGTGATAATATATTATGCATACGCACGGTTGGTGCGGTGGCTGGGCAACTGGCTGCCGCGCACCGTGTAGCGGGTTCGGTTCTCGCACGGAACAACTCTTTGTGTGAACCACAAATTGTTATTTCGTGTCTGAGTGTGTTTTCTGTGTGAATTTGTTTTTAAACGCATCCACGACACAGGTTAAAATCCTAGAGTGCGGCAAAGTTTAAAAAAAATAATAAAAACCGCATTTTTTAATTATAAAAACCGCATCAAAATCCGTTGCGTAATTTTAAAAATTTAAGCATGCAAATGGGATATAGGGACAGCGAAAGCGACTTTGTTTTATACTATGTAGTGAAGGATCGACATCAACAGCTGTGACAGTCCCCTGCCGGAGTTAATGGCCTTTGTAGGTACTGTTGGTTACAAATAAAAATAGGGTCAGATTTTCATTGCAATATTCACTGGTGAAGTTGTAACACTGCACCGATCATAAGTCAAAACATCACAATTTTCGCTTTTACATTAATTAACATGAACTTGCAGGATGAACTCGACACCTATGAAAAGGATTGGCTACAGAAAACTCTGCATAGAGACGAGTGGAAGGAGGGTAGGGAGGCCTTTGCCCTGCAGTGGGACAACCATGGCTGAAAATAAAATAAATAAATAATAAATAAATAAGTCAACATAACATAGCTACAAAATAACAACAAGAAACAGTTTCATCTCACCAAAAAAATATATACAAGAAACTCAAAACTAACTGAGAAACAGGGTCTAGAATAATTTAAAACTAAAGTATTGTAGCTACAAACGTTACACTCTGAAAACAACGCATTCACCATGATGTAGGAAACGAGCGAGTTAAACTAAGGGCCGTTTATACAGGGTGCGCAAAATTTACGCACCGTTTGACGTCCGCTACCTGTTTATAAAATATTAAATTCGCCTCAGGTGATTTAGAAATGAAGCACCCACACGGTGTTGTCAGGTTGGAAATTTTCCACTTATCTGTGGTAATTTTTACAAGCTATTTAGAAATTGGAGGTGAAATTAAGGAACATTACTTTAGTCATATAATACTACATAATATTCCTTCAGTCTTGTGTAGATCAACTTGTGTAGAACTACAATTTTAAGGTAATCTTCTTCATATAAGCCATAAGAAGTCCACTGCTGAACATAGGCCTCTCCCAATGACTTCCAGATGGACCGGTTGGAAGCGACCTGCATTTTGAGGTCATACTTAACTATAATTAAGAAAAGCTCTACTAGTTTTGAGTCACAGATTCTCATGATGAAGAGTCCCTCTCTGACTAGTAAAGCTTATATCCATTAATTTACACGAATTTTAGTGAATTTTGCATGTTATTATATAATAATGTTCTCCACCAATTACTATGAAAACAGGCATAATAAATATAAATAAAGCGCACTTCGGGGCTTCTATTAGATTCCTGTTTTTGTTACAAACAGTTTCATGCAAATTTCAGTTGACTGTTCTTCTAGCATTTCCTACAACGGCATATTAGTTTCTTGCCGGAAAACCTTGCCATGCCAAGTTACTCCTGTTGTTTACGATAATAGAAATCGCCAGTGCAGCGTCTGGCCTGGCCAGCTGCCTCGTTGCACTACGACATACCTTATAAACGTTAGAAAAACCTATTATGAAAAATCTGCTTTTATTATATGTGGTAGTACAATCATTACGCTTCTTAGACCTATTAGTCAAAGTTGTTCTTTAGTTTATTGCAATGAATATATTCCTATTCTAAAGAGGCGACATATGACATGACATGACGAGTGACAGATGACAGAAGTCACACATAGACATATGGGCAGAGCCATATGACGGCAGATAAATCCTAAATCACACATGTGAAGTTTCATGCGAGTAAACCTGGGTATAAAATCCCGACGATCAACATTAGGGCAGAAAGCCCGCCAAGAAATTATTGAAGAAATAAAACGCAATCATTGAATAAATACTACATAGTCGTATAAAATACTTCTAACACCGTAACACAATAAGCTTACTAATTCTAAATATTTGAACATTCACTTAGATCGGACTATTCGGACTAGCGCAAACGGTGTTATATCGAACTCACTTCGAACGGTATCTGTTAGCTGATCCCTAACCTGCACAAATAGGTCTGTGATCACAGTAGCAATTATTTGCTTGCCATCTACCTGAGCCTCACCGTTATTAAAAATAGTATAATATAATATAGTATAATAGGTACATATTTTTTTGGAACTATAAACTGATAGTCTTTATTTAAATGTTACATGTTTATTTTCATTTAAGAGACAATAATAAGAAGATCTTATTTCAATAATATCACAAAAAGTAGCGGATTACAATCTTAGAACTACAGATCGCACCAGATTTACTCTGACAATGAGAACGACAGCCAGGCAGAGTAAGGAAGACAACAAAACCCAATTAAACTACAATTACTTTACTTTTACTCGATAAAGTAGAATTTAACCGAAATTCAGATACTCCTAAGTACTTTTCCTCCAGCACTAGTAAATAAAATGTGTGGAGATTTCCTTTCAAAAGCTGGCAACACCGCTTCGCTGTAAACGAGGGGAGAAGTGGAGAGTACCTAAGTGCGGCTCGATTGCAGCAATTTTGTTTACAATACTGCTTTGTATACAATATACATGCGAGTAACGGTTTAAACTACTCACGATACTTTATGTTAAACTAGATTTCCGCGTAGCAATTAGAATTTTTGCTAGGAAATAACTTGATTCTGTAGGAATTTTGACATAAATTAAAATAACCTGTATTTTCTAATTGGTCCAGGTGTTCTGGAACTTTACAATGTACATTGTGTTTCGTCATCATAAGTAATGTAAAGAACGATTATTTTAGGGGTTTTTCAATTCAATTGTCAATAACCACATAGAAGCCAGAAATTTCAAAATAATCAAACCATATTTGAGGCATTTACAGATCGATATTATGATTCTAAATAAATGAATTAAGTCTTTGACTGCCAATAGAAAACTGTTGAAGGCAAATCCTCCGCTAACGTCGGTCACCGGTGACCATTACGGCGTTCAATGTGTTAATTATCTTTGAGGCATTTACAGATTGATACAATGACTATAACCTATGACGCCTGCAACGTAAGCCACCATTTACTTAAAACATAGAGTGCTAATCATACATACACACACACACATGCATACAAAGGTACATAGAAATGCATTTGGCAATAATAACCAATTACGTGCGATACAATAAGCTCCACCGACAAAGGTAATTATGATTCGATTATCCGTTGGCCACACATTATCAAATTGATCGTTAACTGTTTACATAGTAATCATCACGGTTCATGTACTCCTGATATAGGCTTCCATGTACTTGTAGGTATATTGGTTTCCAGCTTCTGATTGCGGCTTAAATAGAGGAGATGCCTGAGGCAAACGATCAGACGAACAGAATTTAAGTGTGGGAGAGCTATGCTTCAGCACGAATGGGCCGGCTCGATCGGAGTGATATCACGACCTCACAGAAAATCGCGGCTCTGGTGTTTCAAGTGTGGGCGGCGGCGATTGCTTACCATCAGGTCATACGTCTGCTCGATAACCGGCGTGTTTCATAAAAAAGATAATGACTCATGACGGTAAGCAATCAGCGCCGCCCACGGATACTTATAACAACAAAAAGTAACAAGTGTGTTGCCACCACTTTTACACGTGGGATAGCTATGCTTCGACACAAATAGGGCCGTCTCGACAAGAGTAAAACCGACAAGAAACAACGTTCAAGTTGTATTACAAGTGTGAGGAGGCTCAATCCACTCTCCACTTTATCCCCGATTCCCAAATCCCGAATCTTCAAATATGTAACCCAGTAGAAATGCCCATGTAAGGGCAATGTCCTTGAAACTCCTCTGAAGTTGCAAGGAGACAGACTCGTCTATGGGCGGCACGCAGCACCGATTGCTTACCGTCGCCTCGTAGGTCGTCCTATCCCAATAAAAAATCGAAAAGCTTTTATAGACTCTGAAAATAAGCAAGACAACACAACATAGAGAATTAAACACGAAGATAACAATAACAGTTATTTCTCTAAATATTCAAATGAAGTAGGGACGCGGTTTCTCTAATACGTCCCTGAGGTATCTACTTAACTTTTATTATATCTGTTCTATAAAAGTACTGTTCAATGTACATGTACCTAATATTAAACCCATTTTACATTGTAATTGGTGGTAATTGAAAGGTTTTATTTGCTTACTTCCTTCAATGGCACGTTATGTCATTGTACAATGTACAATCCACTTTTCAAAATTTATTTTGTAAGTCCCTTGTATTAGGTGGTGAGCCTATTGCTATACCTAGCACATTTCCAGACTCCGTGCTACTACTGAGAAATTTTTAAATAGCCGAAAAAACCCAGTAATGCCGCAATAATTACGTGCCATAATGTGCACTTCTGCCTACTTCTTCGAGAATAAAAGGCGTGAAGATTTAAAAAAAGTTATTCCTTAGTAACGATTTTGTTCCGAAAACAATTGCTAAAAACAGGGTTAAGTAACCATTAAATGACTCTGAGTACCACAGTTAGACACAAAATTATCTGATTGTTATAAACTAGACTAGCTAAACTTAAATGTAACATAGATCAGCAAATAGGTAACACAAATCAGAAAACACATACTATGTAAAAGCAACTGCAATCGATTTTCCGACTCATAACAATGATCTTCCAAACCACTTTACTTCTTAGCAAGCCATTTCCATAAATACCGAGGTATGACAATCAAAATATTTCCAAAGCCCCATTATTCCATAGACATACAAAACATAACCGTTACCAAGGGACCTCGCACGATAAAGCATAATGACCCACCTTCACGATACCAAAAGAATTCAAATACCACTATTTTACTTTGAGAGACAGATAGGTATTGATAAAAATTTCGGCCTCAACGGAATTTTTCCGACATTCCCACAAGATCGGCCGCAATTACGGGCTTATCTTCTATGTGAATTTTCTGAGCGACTTTAAATAGCCATCATTTTCCCTTGTGGCTTGGCTTAATTCTCTAAAGTAACTGTTACAAAACGCGTTACATCTCTGTGTACGTATTTAACTGGTATTTTCTATATACTGTTACTTTGCATAGCACTACAATTACAATGGGGGTTCTTTATACTAATTTTTCCCATGTATAATACAGGTTCGAGTTGTTTTGTGTTGAAAATATATGTAAATAGAAGTGGCGGAGGTAAGGTTAAGAATCGTGTAGTAGAATTGCTGCCTTCCGGGTCAATGGAGGCGTTTTACTATTTTGCAAGAAATGAATTTTCGAAAAGCCAAAATAAGCCCAGTAATACTTTGCCCGACCCGGGAATGGAACTTGAGACTCCTTGTCCGGTAGTCGCACTTGCGACCACTCGACCATAATAATACCACGGTAATTTATACATTATATTTTACTTAGTACATATTTAGTCTCCAAGTTTTACAGACTCAAGTATTTTCTTACTTAGAACATATTATTTAAATCATCAGATTTGCGAATAAAATTATCACAAATACCTGTTCTAAGTAAAGGAAATGCAATAATTTCAGCTACTTACATTACAGACTGAAACTCTCTTTCAGGATTAACGGATTTTTCTAACGGACTTTCGTCTGAAATATTTAAATTCTCATTAGTGGCGCCCTCTAGACGCTAACAAGATACAACTTGATATAAAACTCTGTTTACTTTTTTATTTCTTGTATCAAGTTTGAGATTTTCTTTTAAAAATACTAATTACATTTGAATTGCTTTGAATTTAATGCAGATGTGTAATTTGGAAGCTTGGCGTTGGAAGTTTATGTATATACCTAGCAAACTTTTTTTATAGAAATTTAAATGACTTTGTGTAAAAGTTACTGGCTATGAGAATTAGATTTTTAATCTTTAATCGTGTTTAGATGTGAAGTTTCTTGATTTGAAAACTTTTTTTAAAGTTATCCCCTTTTTTATTGCAAATTGTTACAAGGCGCATTTTAATGTCTTTCATTTAATTCGTCGAAAAATTTACTTCGAAATCTCTACACAATGATATATTGAACGTAATTTGTAAAAAAAATATTTATAACTTTCGTGAAACATACTAAATTAATTTTTATGTTATCGGCTTACTCACGTAACTGTTTGATGAGGAACGTTTTTTTACGACCAATTTCATTCCGCGACGCACGACACCGCGATTGTCGCGGAATGCTGATCATGAATATAGCCTCTAGCATGCCTTGAAACTAGTCGAGTTAGGCTCACCCCCTATTACATGGGACTTATAACACAAATGGTGAAAAGTGGGTGTACATTGCGGCATTACGTGCCGTAATGAGCACCTCTACCTACCCCATCGAGATAAAAGGTGTGATGTTATGTGTATGTGATTATTATAATTATAAATTCCCAGTAAAATAAATATTATAATAATAAATAAAATTTATTCAAAAATAATGTTTACAAAAAATGTTTAACATTACTCCAACAGAAACAAGGTTTCCTATTACAATAATGATACAATTACAGTGCTAAAAATATACTAGAACTAAAATATTAATAACGGTATAAAACAATAATTTGGAAATGCATTATTTGATAGTGGACCGCCCGATCTAGGTTTAATTTAAAAACCTGTGTTTCAGGCCAGTAACAACACGTAGAGGGATTATGTAAATAAATAACTCAAAAACAAAAGGTTGATGAACCAATCTACAAGTCAAGTGGAATAACCTCTTAAAGCGCGCAAATCCCCGGATATGGGGAAGTCTATAAAGATTTATCCTATAATCCAACGCCTGTATCATCTTCACTTGATCTCATTCATCTACTAATATTATAATTTGAGGAGTTGTTTGTTTATCCGTCTTTACAAGCTTTACTATTACTAGAAGTAGAACGATTACTAAGAGCATGCTTCGGCACGAATGGGCGGGTCGACCGGAGTGATTGGTATCACTCCGGACACGGCCTCACAGAAAACCGACGTGAAACAACGCTTGAATTGTGTTTCGTTGTGTAAGTGAGGTTACCTGAAGCCCAATTACCCCCTTTCCCAATCCCCGATTCCCCGACAACCTTTTAATTCCTTACCTTCAATAGGCCGGCAACGCACTTGTGGCGCCTCTGGTATTTCGGGTGTTCATGGGCGGTGACGATTGCTTGCCATCGTGATGCATGGGCTCGTTTGCCGGTTTATAGCATAAAAAACCTTCTATCTGTGTTGTGCGTGCGTTTACATTACTCACCTACAACCTATAACACAGAAAAAATAAAATTGAAAACAAAAGAAATACGAATGGGCGTTGGACCCATGCTGCTTAACAACCAATCATCCGGCCACTAAGCCAACCGACACTCTTTTAACAATAGTTGCGATATTACTCCATTACCTTTTCACCCATTATTTCATCCTAAGTGATCAGATCATCCAAGTGACCAAACAGAATCCCATAATGTCGTCCGCATTCATACATAATGTGCATACAATTATACATATAGTTCCTGTATAGTCTTCTAATTGACATGCCTACTAATTGAAGATTAGACCGCCGACGCCGCCCATATAACATCCTAGCTGTCACGTTTATATAAACAAGGATTACATGTATGATGTGTGTGTAATATGCGGTCGTTGAACTGAGTTCATAGACGATTGTCTTGTAAAATCTTTAAGACTGTTAAGTGTTTTTTTTAATTTACTTAGGTGAAAAAATAACTTTGTAATCAAAACAATGAATAACTGAATAGCTTTTTATGTTCGAACGTGCTAATCTCCGGAACTACTGATTTGATTTCAAAAATGTTTTTTGTGTTGGATAATGCATTTATCGACGAAGGTCAAACGTTATAAAAAGTCACGCTGCGATAAAAAGTAGCTGGGAAGAGCGGGTGAAACCGCGCGGAAGTAACTAGGAAATAGATATTTTCCTTAGCTACATAAGGGAAGTCATATAATATTAGCACTTCTAAGAAGTCGTCCATCACATATTTCCATCGAAACGTTTCGTTTATAGAAACATGTCTCCAACCAGAAATATCGAATGGTGTACAAATATCTTATTAACTTGTATATTGAACTATTTGAATAAAATATTTTATAGTACTTGCATTCTAGAAAAACAGACCGTGTGCTATTTCATTCACCAATGATTATAATAAGTATATAATAGATTTCATAATACTTTGGAGTCAATTAATACACTAGATATTATACAAAAGAATTATAATAAGACCCAAGTCGCTCGTAACGCCATCTACTGAAAGCAAAAATGTTCATTCAATTCGTTTTGTTTAATTTAACAACCCTTGTAATAGTCGGAGAAACAACAACAGCTATTTTGGTAACACTTCAAGTAAAGAATCCTTTTCTGCTTAAGTTTACTCCTAACAATAAGTAAAATATGAAATAGAGCAGTAGCAACTGTTAACAATATCACCGAAACGAAAAAGATAAACAGTGAAAATTACTCCGCCCACATTTCTCCAATATTGTCATCGAATAAATCACGTAGCTTAGCTTAGTACCAATAAGAGAATATCTGTACATACTTTTAATATAAAATATTATTTCAAAATAATTAAAAACGTGATCGTACCACCGGTTAATTAAAGTGTAGAGATGCCAATTCTCTAGGGATGAAACTTATGTACTAAGTATATCTATAATAAGTTTTTAAACTGACATGGTCACTAGTAATATCATTAGAACTTAAAACGGGATATTTGCCATGTTTATTAGTTTTTGTAAGTTTCCGATATTTCGGCACTGTTGCAAGCGCCATGATCACGGATGAACTCTCATCAGTTCACTAATAAACATGCTAAATATCCCGTTTTAAGTTCTAAGAATATCTAGATAGATATTGTGACCTCAAGAAATTTTATTCAAATGAATTGGTATTTGGCTGGCAGCATGGCAAAGCATGGCCAAATATAATGAGCATCTACACTAATCAATTAAATTGGAGTGTTTGTAACACTGAAATAACTGCTTTCTACTCCATGCGTATATACAATATACATACGATGCGAATATACCTATACATACGATACCTACGTAGGGACACCAAAATAACATATTTTTAAATTTTTGTCTGTCTTTCAATCTGTTTGTTTCGGCTAATTTCTGAAATGATTAGACTGATTTTGACGGGACTTTTAATGGCAGGTAGGAGTTCTTTAGGCTTTACTACTTTATTTCATAAAAAATATGAAACCAAAAGCTTATCCGAAGTCATTATTGTATACGGATGAAGTTACGAGCAACAGCTAGTCTAATTATAAATGTGAGATACTTGTTTATTCTTAAAGTCGGCACGTATATTTGTCCACGACATCGATTAACGCGGCCGTCAATAAGGAAAGAACCAAGGCTTCGGCTTGTATATTTGAGAGGTCGCCTATTTGTTTATTCCAAACGGGCGCCCCCGGAAATAAGTCTGGATGGAGTTCCATTCGCTTTGATGAAAACGAAGAGATGAGATATTGCTTTGAAATGATACGTTTATGCCTAAAAGCAGACGCTCGGAACATTGCAATCTAGTTTTGGTTCCCTTGTAATTGTGATACGTTTGAGATGAGGTACGATCGAGTGCCGCAATATTCGGGTGATTCAATTCTTTGCTTGCAATTTTTTGGTATATTTTTGGTGGATTTTTTACTCATGATAATATTGTTTGTTATTTTATTGTGTCATACAGGGTGTAAACGGAACGCTCCCAAACGCCGCAAACTGGTGATGGCAATAAACGAGATATCTTTTTAAAAAATTAAGGAATCCGATTATGTAATAATAATTGTAATCAATTGCTTACGGCTGATGTTGCATGAATAATAACACAAAAACCAAAACTATTAAAATTATAAAAACTTTTTTTTTCGTTTTTCGGGAGCGTTACATTTACATACTGTATATGATACGTGGTACAACGAAACCTGGCTACGTTTTGAACAATCTCATTGTGGAAAGCTTAAAGACATATCATTTCAAAAAACTACTAATTTCAACTGTAACTAAGTCGAATTTTACAAAGCAATCGTTTGCGTAACAAATAGGTACAAAATAACGTACCAATCGTTCTGCACTTACAAACTCTTTGGAACGGAGGCGTCGGCAAAGATTACTGTTTACCAAGCTTCGCAAACCCGGGATTAAGGCGAGAGACGTCAGTTAGATACATTAACTGAGCCAACCAATCTAATTTTTAATGTTGACGAGCAATTCACTCTTAATATAAAAACGTCTTAATGGAAATAACGTAAATACTTTTTTATGAGATCTGTTTACTTTGTGATATTAGTGATATAGATATTTTTGAAAGCTTAATGTTTTGTACCTAAGTTTTTGATACGGTCTTTTGTCGAAAAACCTCAAATTCTTGTGAGATTTTGTTTCCTTGTTTTATATCTATATGCATACAAATGAATGAATTATTATTTTTGTGTTGGATAGTATATTTATCAAGGAAAGCTATACGCTAAAACATCATGCTACGATGAATAGGAGCCGAGCAGCAGGTGAAACTGCGAAACCTAAAGCAGCTAGTTTTAAAGACAAAATAATATCATACTTTTTGACAATCTTATGACTCGTGGTTATAGAAAACAAAATCAAAATACTCTTACACTAGAAATATCGCCATACTTGTCACCCCCCTCCACAATACGCAACTCGAAACGCACTCAATTTAAATGCCTGTCATCTGACATAGCTCCGCCAATCATATGTGACATCGTAAAAACTGACCAATCAACGAACGTTGCATTTTACTCGTATCAAATCGCGATATTTTTCACCGTTGCAGATTTATTCTTGGCGTTATCTTTTTCTAGTATAATATGATTACCGTATGCAATTCCCTGCGAATAAATTCCCTTTTTATCCTTTAAATTCTCTGAATGCTAGCAAAAACGTCCCAATATTCCGAACACAATCCCCTTTCGTATTACAAATGCATTATATTTTATTGCTTTTGCCCCACAATCTTCTTATCTTGCGAATCGAAGTGCAGTCAACGTACGTCACTCACATTTCACCAACGACTTATGCTGAGTGACATGACGAATTGGAAAGGGAAGACATTGGCGTATTACGTATTCTGCGTAGTCGGCCACTTGCGTATTTTCGTATCTTATGTGACTGACTTATGGCGTATTTTTGTTTTGTTGTTTTCTAAATATGATTGCTAAGTTGTTCAGTGAGTGATGACAGTTTTTTGTTTATAAATAGAACAATGTTTCGTTGCTTTTGTTTTGTTCTTGGTGATTTTGTTTAGGAGTTGTGTTTGTCTATAAGACTCATAAATAAATCACTTTAACTTACTTTCACTAACTAAAGTGTTTAACGTTAAAGTTAATAACACTATTTTCATAGTACCTGGTACTTTGTTTCAAAAGACATTGCAATGATGCTGATAATCATTCCTTGGTTACAGAAAATCGACTCCATTACCTATTGAAAAGAAGCCAAATTTCAAATACCAAAGTACCTACCTACATAGTTGCATACATAATTATATTCAACAAAAATATAAATTCGAATTCACAACTTGCGACTAAAAATCGCAAAACCAAAAACAAGTATGGAGAGCAGAGCGCTGTTATTTGCCGACTACATGGCATGTACTCGGAAAAGTATCGCATATGACTGAATTCTCTTTGAGCTCCCTGCGACTCAAGTAATGCTATTTTCCCAATCACTCTGTGAAAGGCATCGTTATTACGTTCGTCCGGTCGTGTACAGCTTAACTGCGTTTTTTCCCAACAAAATATAGCTCTCTACAAAACGCAAGTTTGATATTCAGCGACTTAAGCGCTTTAAAACTTTGTTCGCTGGTTTTTACAGCGCTTTGCTAAACTGTCATGAGGAATTATTTAGTAATTTTGTACTGGTATTTAGGAATTGTTTTTGGGACTATTAATTAAAATGTATGAAGTGTAGTTTGCTGTAATCATAGTTTATATAGATATTGCAGCTACAGATCCCAAATTAAAAACTATTAAGATACTAATATTAATTAATCTGAAACATTTAATTTTACACAAACCTTTAATTCGAACATTAGAACGCCATGATTGTGGGTGGTCATCCGCGATCATGGCGCTTGCAACAGTGCTGAAATATCGGAAACTCATAGACATAAATAAACATGGTAAATATCCCGTCTTAAGTTCTAATGTTAGTGTTAGTGACCATGTCAGTTTAAAAACTTATACCTTTAATTCAGGAAGTATTAAACAGAGATGCACATACATTCATTTTAATATGACCCTCCTTTAAAACACCATGTAATAGACAGCAAATAGAATACACAGTCAGCAACAGAAGCCTATAGACTATAGAATATGATCCACAGATCCCACAGACTTCACAGATTATATTAACCTACTCTATCCTCAGCGTGTCTTCACAAAGGAGTCTCTATTTCGCATAATTAATCTGTGCAACACATTTACGAGATGGGCCACGTCTTTTGTGAAAGAAATGAATGGTATTAAAGCAAGACCCATTTCGCCGCCGGAGCGGGAGATTGTTATTATGACATTAATAAATAGATGAAAACTTAGCTCGTTCGCAGAAGTGCATTGCCGAGGCAATTAATTCGTTTTCTCTAGTCGTTATGTGATTGCAGATGTTCTTGCTGCTACTAGGCTTTTGTTATTAATATATCTTTATTCATAAACATCTTAATGACTTAAG
This sequence comes from Spodoptera frugiperda, assembly GCF_023101765.2. NCBI lineage: Eukaryota > Metazoa > Arthropoda > Insecta > Lepidoptera > Noctuidae > Spodoptera > Spodoptera frugiperda. The sequence continues at coordinate 9,648,293 of NC_064237.1, forward strand.
AATGACCTATTAGTTACGAAATGAAATTTAACAAAAATTATTGAATCAAGTCAACTCGATTGGATTTTAATGTATCCATAATTAATTCTTGTAATTCAAGTTTATATGGCAATAGTAAAGACTATTTACTAAGTAGAATACAAAATATTTTTTTTAAAGTATCAATACATAGTATAAAACAAAGTCACTTTTTCTGACCCTATTTCCCTTTGTGTGTTTAAAACTTTAAAACTACGCAACGGATTTTGATGTGTTTTTTTTTAATAGATTGAGTGATTCAATAGGAATGTTTATACATATAGTACATGAATAATATATCACTTAATTTATCACATTGCACCCATGCGAAGCTGGGGTGGGTCGCTGGTAACAAAATATTTCAAAAAATATCAGACGTTCCATTTTCTTTTATGAATGTCAAAAATCTCTGTTGTGTTCTTATTTTCATTTTAAAACTTTTCTGCAATATATGCACAATAAAAACAAAATAATAAATTCAATATCACAGTATGGGGAACACAGGACAAGTTTCTGAATGTGAATGCTTGAATAGTCAATTGCTCGATACTAGTGCAAGCTTTGCCCAACTGTGATTCACTTTTCGATGCAGTTTTTACTCTTAATCTACATATATGTATTAATTTAGGTATGCTTTTACAATTTGTAATTTGAAAACGTTACGTAGGTAGTAATTTTTAGATGAAGGAAGGAAGAAAAAAAACTTTAATGTAGTGTATGAGGCTACTCCTTATTATTTACTTTTTTGGTATAAGCCGGTAAACGAGCAGACGGATCACGTGATGGTAAGCAATCGGCGCCGCTCATGGACATCCGAAACACCAGAGGCCTTACAAGTGCATTGCCGGCCTTTTAGGGAGGTATGGGAAGATTGGGAAGAGGGGTAATTGGGCCTCCAGTAACCTCACTCACACAACGAAACACAACGCAAGCGTTGTTTCACGTCGGTTTTCGGTGAGGCCGTGGTATCACTCCAGTCGAGCCGGCTCATTCGTGCCCAAGCATGGCTCTCCCACACTTACTATGTAGCACTAATAAATTTGAAAATAAAAATAGTCTCTTAGCTATACACTCAAGATTACATTACCGTTGTAAGTACGTATTATAAAGTATCTTATCAAAGAATGTATTTCTTCAAATTCAAATATCCTTCGAAGGTGCGATAAGGAAAACAAACGTATTCTGAAAGGATCAGATTTATTCAGAGATTCATTATGGATTCAGTTTAAAAGTTCTCAGATTTATTATCATTAGAACGGACAGAACGGCCTGTGTTACTGGCAGGAAAAAATCCCTCCAATCTACGCTTCATCGTGTTTCTTTTTTTGTTTTTTTAAATGTTTTTCCTACTTTTTTTGTTTCTTTATTTTGTTGTTTGGCGTTTGCTCTTTATTCGATTTTAAAATGATTCTTTGTTGCATAAAATGTTTCGATTAAAACATTTCTTTTTATTATATTTTTTACAGAAATAGAAAAATATAATAGACAGCCCGTTGTTCGAGTGGTCGTAAGTGCAAAGCCAGGCAAAGGGTCTCCGGTTCTATTCCCGGGTCGGGCAAAGTATTAATTGTGTATAGCTCATTCCTAAACAATAAAAAATTAATAAAATTACACAAATTTTTTTTTCATTATGTTAATGAAAAAATAAATTTGTTCGAATATCAAAGTTATAATTTTTTTTACATTATTAAAGTCAAACTTAACACATGGGTGTTGACATTATAATACTCAATTTCAAAGTAAATTATAAGGTACCGTAATCGAATTATTTTGACAGTGCCAGGGAGGCGCAGATTGAATTCAATTAGTTGGGATATTACGTTTACTTAGTCTCATGTCGAATCTACATACTATTATACTTAGAGGCAATGTGGGACAATCCTGGACCTATATTACATTTCAACTCACTGGTGTTTGGTTCAGTAGACAGTGTATTAAAACGTCGTGGTGGCCCTAAGATTTAAAATGCCAGCTTCTCGTGCATGAGACTACGGGTTCGAAACCTACCGACGGCAAGTACCAATGTAACTTTTTCCGAGTAACACTTTTTCGAGTTCACTGACAAACGGTGAAGGAAAACATCGTGAGGAAATCTGGGCTTATAATTTCTAATTATAAGTTTGAAATCGCCAGCCCACATTGAGCAAGCGTGATACTTAATGCTCAAACCTTCCATGCGAGAAGAAGCTTTGGTCAGCAGTGGCCTTAAAAAGGATGTTAATGTATTACTGAGTAATAACTAACTAAATACCTTACCTACTATACGGATACTCGAATAACTTGATAGTTAAATCTGCAAAAGTCATAACAAAACTGCAACTTTAATTTGACTGCACGGTTGGTGCGGTGGCTGGGCAACTGGCTGCCGCGCAACGGGTAGCGGGTTCGATTACCGCACGGAGCAACTCTTTGTGTGATCACAAATTGTTGTTTCGGGTCTGGGTGTCATGTGTATGTGAACTTGTACGTTTGTAAACGCACCCACTACACAGGAGAAATCATAGTGTGAGGCAATTAAAAAAAAAAAAACATGTCAACAAGTCATAAACAGCTCTATAGAATTCTCTGAAAAGTAGTAAGCTTACCTTTATTCTCACAACACAAATCTTCTATGAGAACAAAAACCAATTACTTGTAATGCATTCTAAAAACATCGCGATGACATATCGAGTCAGTCACCCTTCGCCTTCTATCGCCCTAAGCACTATTGATTTCCACGAGTTTACTTCTAAACGCGGCTACACATGAAACTACACACAACCAGTATAAACTGACCGTCTTTATGTAGAAAGATCATACAAAGCGAGGTCATGGTAAACTGGTTGGTATAGCACACTCGCACTAAGACGACTAAGCATCAAAACGTATATCAGCTCACGATAATTGGATTTGCGACAAATAATATGGAAGAAAAATATTACTGTCCTCTTTCCGTGTTGCTGAGCAGAGAAATGTTGATCGATGTGAGTAGGTACATGTGGCAATATTGTGTATATATTTTTATCTATATTAAAATTTTCCTAGTAGTATAGCCTCTACAAAGATTATGATAGAAGTCGGTTGTTAAGTCCAAAGTTTTTGTTAATAGATTTTAAATTTTAGTACAAAATGTTAAGGAATGTCTATTAAAGATACTCACGAACTGGCTACTCCTAGACTTTATCCATTTTGTAGGACACCATACTTTAAACAAGTATCTAAAATTTAGGAAAAACTTCGCCTCATAACTGAATTAAGCCAATGTTAAACTTAAATGTCATGGAGGGTTTAAGACGCCCACTACTCGTGCATGAGAGTGCGGTTTCGAAACCAACCAATGGCAATTACCAATGTGACTTTTTCCGAGTTATATTTAGGTACTTTCTAAGATGATTTAGACACCACTGACAAACGGTGAAGGAAAAAATATCATGAGGAAACCTGGCCTTATAATTTCTAATTATAAGTTTGAAATCGCCAACCCGCATTGAGCAAGCGTGGTGATTAATGCTCAAACCTTCTCCGTGTAAGAAGAGGCCTTTAGTCAGCAGAGGCCACTTATAGGCTGATGATATGAAACTTAACTAGTGAAAAGTTGGAGTATACCCACATCTCCTTTGATGGAATATCGCTATCAGTAACAAAAGTGTTATTACGTCAATTAACAAAAAACATAGCGCACTAACTACTACCTACACGAACTTCAGCATCTAGACTGGATCTAGGTCTCATTAAGCAGCGTAGTGATGGGCTCTCATTAATTAGTGTACTGATTATAATTCCCTGCGCATAACGCACCCAGCTAATTCTCCTGTTGATTTCAGATTTAATGAAATTCCACAAACTGAATTGCAAACGAAATATAATTGGATTTACGTGTTCTCGCTACTGGAATTTAGGCTATCTGCCTGATTCTCTTTTTCTCTTGATGTTGTAGTAATTCGACGTCAAATCTCTAGTAGAAAACCCAAATGTAATATCAATTTTTGAGTACTACTTAAACATTTTTTCTATAACGTTTGTATAACCATCACCAAAAGTTTTAAGTACCTATCAGTACCCTTAGTACGAGTTTTCTTTACGTTTAAAGTAGTTGAAACGTGTTTGGTTTATATGTACGTTTATTACGTAGTGGTTGGTTTAATCAAGCTGACCAATCAGAGCGCCGAACGCGGTGTCGTTTCGATTACTTTAAACGTAAAGTAAACTCATACTAAGGGTACAGAATGAGTTGTGATAAGTTCGACCCATGAAGCAAGCTAAAATAAACTGCTAAAATCTTTTAATTTTGCAAATTACATAACATAAAACTGGTGAAAATTACTACATGAATTTATTTAACGATACAGATAGGTGTACCTATTATTATATTACATACATGACAAAAAAAGTTCATCCGTGATCATGACGCTTGCAACAGTGCCGAAATATCGGAAACTCATCGACATAAATAAACATGGTAAATATCCCGTCTCAAATTCTAATAATAAGACAAAACAACTAAAAACTTACATAATGAACCCATATATGGAACATAGGAATGTGAATACTGAGCCACATGAATCCGCAAAATAAATGAAAGTTAGGGTTGCTACTGCACAAAAACGCTACATCACACTAAACGATACTAACACGACCTCGGTCGGCGTCACAGTGTGATTTGTCAAAGCCCTTATCTAGTCACCAATCGAGCATTTATTCTCAAAACAAAGAAAAAAATATATTCTCTATCGTTGAGAAAAAACAGATCAGTAGGCACGAGGGAAATAAAAGAAATAAAGGAAGGAAAGATGTCCATCTTCGTTGGTCTTTATCTTCAATTTCTAGATGTTTTTGTTTGTATAGTAAACCGGCTCATAGTTCCTCAGGTATATGTGTTCAGAGCCTTTTATATGTATTCATACAGTATGGTTTGGATAACGAAATTCACTGAGCTTGAATGAACTGTAGGGCTACTCCGGTTCTTGAATGCGAAGTTTCGTTTAATTTTCGGCCATAGGTTTTATTGATTTACTAATAAAATTACTTAAAATAACGTTTTATTTTTAATTTCAAATCAAAACCTATTTATTTATCTTCATTTCATTCGTTTGTTCACAAAAGTTCGCAATAAATGAAATTGTAGTATGATATCTGCGAAGTTCCGGACGAAACTTCGTTTTTCGTTAAATTAGAGTAGCCCTGAAACGATTTGGTGTAAAAATACTGGTAAAGTATATATTATAGGTACTTATTAGACTTTACGTTTATAAACATGAAATCGAGAATCCACAATTTAGTCTAGAAACACGATCAATCCGATACCAATCACCATACTACACGTTACTAATCAATTTATACCATTAAACATTTAAATAAATGTAAACCACGTTCCCACATCATGTTCCATTCTAAAATCATAGCAGTAATAACAGTTATATTCATTCACCCCATTACGCAATCCTAGGTAGCGTTGTTTCGCACAATATAGCATTCCCAATGCGATGGAACGTGACAGTAATGGTAAGAGGTGCACGTTCGTGGTTAAACTATCGATAAATATTTGCACGCCGCACGGCACACCACTAGTGCTCGAGACAGACGGCATTTGTGTATCGATGGCTCGTAAGATGTTTAAATTGAAGGTGGTTAAACAAAGTTTTAGTAATAGTTTCTTATGGTCTGCTAAATTCAAGTGTAAAGTGTTGATTTATGTCAGGGGAATATTATAAATCTCCAAATGAATTATATTTTCTTTCCTTTTTACGATAATAATGTTAATTTATACGATGACTCGACTAAACTGATTACTTCCACATAAATGTAAGAGGTTATAAATAAAATCATGACAAAGAGCTACGATCCTCTAGTAATCTCCAAACTCACCAATAAATGGACATCAAGCAGTACACATCGGTGTTTACACATTCAAAATAGCAATTAACAGGCTGTCGATCAAGTGTGGAACCTGTCAACCCTCCCTTGCCTCATCATCAATATCCTTTACATCAAACTCCGGGCTCATACGCATTAATCGAGTCTGTCTCCCAACAAAACCTAATCCGATAAATGGGTCCGTAAAAATTACTCGCCTCACGTTTTATAAACGGAACCGTAATCGAATTATTCGCTAAGGTAATTAGTTCATCAATTCTGAACGTCCGAAGGGTTGCGCACTTGTGGTATAACTCATTTTGGTTTCGTATCAATCAAACGAGCCACGGTGAGGCGTCAGCCAAAGCAATATTTTCTCGTTATTTGGCTCGGATGGTAACCACAATTCCGTATTTTAATCAAAGCCACACAGTGCTTGTGACTCTAAAAATCCTGTCCAATCTGCATAGGTCTAACTGTAAGCCATTTTCCGAAACGCGCCACTTACAAACATGGCGTTCTAGAATATGAGGTTTTGTGTCATTGTGACATTTTGCGAATACCACACCGAAAAACAGACACAGTTTGCTCGCATTTTGTGTGACTAAACTCGTTAGACATTTTCGTTCAAATTTTTTATCGAACTTGTTAGAAATAAAAATACGGTCTCTTAGAAAAACGTTTATAAATAATATATATCACATTTGTATAAATGCCTTTGATAAATTACATTACTATTACATCTTTACATAACCTGTGGTCAAGGTTTATAAGATCTTTGTATTGTTGTTCATTGACTATCTTGGACTACCTATTTTACATAAAATTTCACTATATCGAGAGATACCTCATATCGGTGAGAACCGACCGTTATCTCCACTCATGTATCATCTTGCTTCAACTTTTTAAGCTCTGTACCCTCAGCTTCATCATCAACAACTACATTATGAGGCTTATCATAAGATTCGTCATACAAATCTCCTTGCATCTGAATCTGAATTTCCCTCAAACTCTTGCCATTTGTTTCTGGGACCATAAGAAATGAGAAAGCACCACCGATGAAAGCGAAGGTGGCATAAAACCAAAATACTCCCGTAAGCCCTGCTACATCCTTCATTGGCTGATACCCTTTAACACATAAGAAGTTAAGAAGACCTCCCAGAATGTTCAAGTAGGTCATTGCTACTGATTTAACGTTAAGGGCGAATATTTCTGAGGAGACGACGAAAACCATAGGCTCATAACCGAGGATGGACACTACACTAGAAAGAATGATGCCTATGAAAGGAATATAGGTGTAATACGGGGAGCTGGTTGGTTGTATCAAGAAGTACGCTCCAACTACACCGAGTGCTATACCAGAGCCTAGGTAAGAGTAGATGAGTAAAGGACGACGCCCGACTTTGTCCACTATCATTGATGATATTATTCCTGTAACAATAATGATTTTTATTATTAGTTTCTGATTTGAAAACAAAATTATTTTCGATTTGAACAAAACAATAGCTTCTTGCTTGAGTCCACGGGTCTGGCTATTACAGATTTTTTTTTAATTCCCATTGATAATTCAGGGTCTCGAATAGTGCCTTGTATATGGGATACATAGCTTCAGAATTTAAAAGTGCTGCGTTATGTTATGAAGAAAATGTTTCTCGAATAGTTTCCTTACCGACAATAAATTTAACTGCTCCGAATGTTATCAACACGATGGATATGTTTACATTAGTCTTACTTTCTTGAACGATGCGACCGAAGTACTGTTGTATGGCTATCGGTCCAGCCATTATTTGAGTCGCTTTCAAACCTGGAAATATTGAATTAAACACATGGCGTTGTTGACAGTAGCTGGTCGCCAGCCACTGCTTCAGCTATGTAATTATCGTCCTTAAGCTTGTATGTATCTATTGTTATATCAACTGCCTCGTTGGTCGAGTGGGTCGAGGGTCTCGGGTACGAATCCCGGGTCGGGCACAGTATTACTGGGCTTATTCGGTTTTTCCAAAAAATCTCAGTAGTAGTCTGAATTTGTGCCCAATATATGGCAATAGACTCACCCCCTATTACATGGGACTTATAACACAAATGGTGAAAAGTGGGTCTACATTGTATAGTGGCATTACGTGCCGTAATGTGCACCTCTGTAGGCAGAGGTAACGTCACAACGTTAATGTTTATTATTATATCAAATATTATGATCATATTGTTCATATTTAAAATATACGTTTAAGATATAAGTATCATAATACTAACCAGATGCAATAATCAGGGCTTTACGATATCTCTTCCCAGTAAACATCTCTTTAGCAGAACCAGAGCGATGCATCTCTTTTTGGACGTCCAGCCTCATCGCTGATAACCGGTCCTCTATAACCTGAAAATTTTATAAAAAATGTACAAATCCATCGCATCATCGGCATGAGACAGTTTACTGTTAAACTATAGACCTCCTCTATACATAATGTCCCTGCAGTCGACGTCCAAATGGCACCAGGTGATCGGCAAGGTTCTAACTATTATTAAGAAGACATAAAAATCGAAGTCATATAGTTTTTAAATTACAGAGACTTCTGTCTTGTCCAAGAAAAAATACACCTTGTGCGGGGATTGGAATTAAAGGATAGTTAGGGAATCGGGAATTGGGAAGGGGTAATTGTTTCACGTCGACTTTATGTGAGGCCGTGGTATCACTCCGGTCGAGCCGGCCTATTCGTGGCGAAGCACACTTAGATGTCTCATCAAATATACTGTACTAAATAAAAAAATATATATTTATGCTAACCTTTTCATCTCTATCTCCACTCAATCTCTTCAAAGAAGCTCGTGCTGCATTCACTTTTCCTTCCTTCAAGTAGAAGTATGGAGTCTCTGGGATGAAGCTACAGGCCACAAAGTAGCAAATTGGTAAGACTAGGAATATGTAGCTGATGGCGTTGAAAGACATGAACGGCCCAACCGACATGATGATGAAGCTACCAAAACTTAATGTAAAGCGGATGGATGCAGTTAACTTTCCTCTTATTTCTTTATCTGCTATTTCAGCTAGGTACATCGCTGACACCTGGAAAATAGATAACTTTCTTATTCTATACTTGAAATAATTAGTTTTTTCAGTCAGACAAAAAGCAATGTTCTATTATGTTGTGTTACTCATAAGGTATTTAACTCTCCGGAGCTGCGGACTACCTGGCGGGTTTACCGGGGATCCGGCTCGAAGGGCAGAAGTAGAAACGGAGTGGTTTTTAGTCAGTAAGAGTCTGACACTCCCTCTCGCCTTGCCCAAGGCAGGAGGGAGTGGAGGAAGCCATTAAATGATGATTTTCCGCCCTCAAAAAAAAAGGTATTTAACCCGTCGTGTACCGAGATGAGACGCAATGTATTTTCTATTGTTGTATTATCTACGAAAGGTGAAAGTAGCGAGGGATATTTGAACTATAGATATGGTTACCTCTTCTTGTTTCATCTGACAATTGTTAAGATATTTAAAAATATCTCAGAGTTTGACTGGAGTTATGTTCGATATATTATATAATATGGTAATATGCTTATGCTCTATTACAAAGGCTTATATCATAACTTATTATAGCTTTTTAATTTCGAGAGTTAATTAGAATTATTTCCCCTATAACGCTAGAACGATCGAGTTCAGATAGTAAATTTCCAAAACGACTTACTGTTCCATACATGCCATTACCGAAGCCCCATAGGTAGCGCGTCACGTAAAGACATGGTGCTGATGCAGTCGTTAGAAGGACTGTCTGAAAACACACAACATTAATTCTTCATTATACATTGGTAAGCTCATGTGAAATTGAGTGTTTATAAACTTTTGACTGCACGGTTGGCGTGGTGGCTGGGCAACCGAATGCCGCGCCATGTGTAGCGGACTGAATTCCCGTACGGAGCAACTTTGTGTGATCCACCAATTGTTGTTTCAGGTCTGGGTATCATGTGTATGTGTACTTGTATGTTTGTAAAAGCACCCACGACACAGGAAAAAATCCTAGTGTCGGGCAATGATAACACAGGAGCAAAAAAAATATTAAAGCCAACTGCAAATAATACAAATTCTGTTGTCAATGTTGCACTAAACAGTAACTATTAGTACCTCAGTATGAATAACACCAGTATCGACTTACAGTTCCGATGAGTATCGGCAGTGCGCTGCCCAGAACAACTGTTCGTCTCCCGAACTTGTCTGAGATAAACCTGGTGGCCATACTCCCAGACATGTACCCTGGAGACGCTATAGCGGCCATCCATGATATCTCATTCTGAAAGGAAATTTTACAAAATTTTCTAGTGTTTCATTGCTTATACAAGTCACATCACCAGCCTAGTGTAGTGACTGCTGAGCAAAGGCCTCTTCTCACTCGGAGAAGGTTTGAGCATTAATCACAACGCTTGCTCAATGCGAGTTGGCGATTTCAAACTTATAATCAGAAATTATAAGCCTAGATTTCCTAACGATGTTTTCCTTCACCGTTTGTCAGTGGTGTCTAAATAATCTTAGAAAGTACATATAACTCGGAAAATGTTACATCGGTACTTGCCGTTGGTAGGTTGCAAACCCGCAGTGTCATGCATGAGAAGCGGGCGTCTTAAATCTCCGGGCCACCACATTACGTTTTTACTTAGATATTACAAAAGAATATACAACAAGTAAGAACAAACTAACTCATAATAATTGTTCGACAGGTCCCTAGCAACGGCGATTTTTTGCCCCATACGAGTACCATTTGCATGCATTATGTTTGTGATTCTTCGTGAGAAATAAAGATATTCTAAAGCCAAATAAATGACATGAAGCATTATGTTATAAAAAAATATTCACTTGACCTTGAGAATATGTTAAAAATGGTACATATAAACCTTACATCTTTTATTTTATTTTTTTTTTTGAGGTGAGAAAATCATCCAATAACTTCTTCCGCCTTGGGCGAGGCGAGAGGGAGTGTCAGATTCTTACTGACTAAAACCACCCCGTTCCTTCTCCTGCTTTTCGAGCCGGAGCCCCGGTAAACCCGCTAGGTAGTCCGTAGCTCCGGACTCGTTTGACCTTGAGAATATGTTAAAGATGGTACATATAGGTAAACCTTACGTCTGTTATGGCGATGTTAGTTTCATTGTTGTGGAACTTCGGTATGACGGGTGTACTCCAAGCCTGTGTGGCTCCAGCTACGATAGCAGCCAGGGATACTGAAAAAAGAAATAAATAGGAAGATGAAAATAGAAGAACTTGCGGGCTTGGTTATTTTCACCATCTATAGATATAATCCCATAAACGTTAACGCTGTTGTATTCCTTGACCACGGGCCTCATAGATGAGGATAAGTGGTAGTTGTAAAAAGATTTTTACACCCAGACGTATTGTGGATCGTGTATGAATCAAAACAATACTCTTGCCCTGGCCACTTAAAATTAACAAAATATGGATTTAGTCTACTATCTACGAATAGATGCTATGAGTGCATGGCGTTATCTTAGCTCTATACTACTATGTACAGATAATCATAAATCTGATGCTCAAATCGAGAGACAAACTAAATTAACTAAACACAACTGTTTACTCACGTAACAAATATATTGAGAAAAGCTCTACCAGTTTCGAGTCACAGAGAGATTCTTCAGTCATCGCGCCACGGAAGGATGCCGCGACGCTTACTCTGCGTCCGCCGCGCGACGTCTCCGTCTCTGTACACGCTGCTTATGATGAAGAACTCTTCTGTGACTCGAAACTAGTAAAGCTTTTCTCAATATATTTACGCTAGTAAACAGTTGTTTTTGTTATATAATGCACCCCGTCCCTTTACGATAATTTACGAGGAGTGAGTGAAACACTGAGCACATTTTTTATTCCACTCTATCAGTGAATATACTTTATACAACACAGGCTATGAACCCAACAATCTCACTTGTAACAGCTACGACCTTTTGACCAATAACAATATTATCACACTCGTTGTTATTTAAATTAGACTTTAACAATAACAGACCTACTTCCTTTTATAAGAGATTCATAATAACTGATAAATATGAGTGTTATATTTTATATTCTCTCCTGACACCTCTGCTTACCTCTTTAGTATTGAAAGCCAAATGAGTATACTTATATCGGCGGCTGAGATGCCAATAAATTGATCTAAGATACATTTTTGCGATATTGAGTCGTATATATCATTCTATTGAGAAAAAATCGGTGATTCCGAATATGTATATAAATAACTTGCAACGTCACGCTTTTTATCCCCGAAGGGGTAGGCAGAGGTGCACATTACGGCACTTAATGCCGCTATACAATGTACACCCACTTTTCACCATTTATGTTATGTATATAAATTAATATTGCAAAATATATCGCGTAGATCAATTAGCATTTCAATGATCGATATGTATTAAAAAAAACACTTACCAGCCGCGGTTACAAGGTATTGAGCTCTTCTTCCTTTCTCCATAATAATCACATGTGTATCCCACTCACTAAGAATTGCTTCATCCAAAAACCAATTCTAACACCTTTAAAACAAGACTCAAATTAGACCAACCATTGCTACCTTGAACTGTAGTTTCTCACAATGAATCACTTCATCCAGAAAAATATTCTAACACCTTTAAAACAAGACTCAAATTAGACCAACCATTGCTACCTTGAACTGTAGCGTTCATTCACGTTCCTACAATGAAATATCTTAAAATATTATCTTAACAAATAAATACACACTAGTACACGCCAGTAAGCCGAATCTTTGAATGATTCATTTTTATCAAATCAAGTGATGTAAAAAAAAAACATTATTAAAACAATGATGTGTCTGAAGGCTGATCTCTTATCTTGTAGATTTATATCAAATCATGAAGCTGAGGCAGTTTTATTGACAACTGGACAATCTTATTAATCATATCTGTCCCATATAAGGTCAGAAATTCCATTATCATGTTCTAAAATCATTCTAGACATAACGTTACAAACTACGCGAATTATTTCAAAAGATCACCATCCTGTATTATGTACATTTTACAAAAACAATTCTAGATTTGTAGCAAAAGAATTGGCAAGAAGGTGTCATAGACTATACAAGACACACTACCAAATAAAGACTGGCTTTTAAATTTTTGAGCATTGTGCTCTTATGTGTCAGAGAGAGATAGACGTATATCCAGACGGTACTTTTATAACCATAGTAATTGTTCTTACCTATATGGACTATGAACTCAGAGTTGTTCTAATCAAAAATCGACATGTTATTACAAATTCCAAATTCGTACAGGCAGGATCTAAATATTCTTTATAAGTTATTAACGTGTCAATTGTTCGCAAAAAAATGGTTATTAAACCTCTTTTTAACCAACCTCTGACAGGTTTATTTACATATGATCTATTTACTTTAATATGGCTTGAAACCTTCAGTTTTATCTATCTGATAAACTGAAATGAGTCGGTCAACGTGTGAGAAAATAATAAAATAGAAACCTTATTTTAATAAATCGTTGCCCCACACTAGGATTTCCTCCTGTGTCGTGGGTGCGTTAACAAACATACACGTTCGCATGCACATGGCACCCAGACCCGAAACAATAATTTGTAAATCACAAAAAGAGTTGTTCCACGCGGGAATCGAACCCGCTTCACGTAGCACGGCAGCCGTGTTCAGTTGCCCAGCCACTACTCCAACCGTGCAATCTTTTTTAATATTTATTTAATTATTGTATGCAGAGTACACTATACAATATATCCCACTAATAATTTTAATGGGAAATTTTGTGAGCATCAACGTTTGTTACTCTTTTACGCAAAAACTACTGAAGGGATCGAGATGAAATTTGGAATAGCGATAGATTATGATCTGGGATAAAACATAGGCTACTTTTTATCCCACGGGAACATGGATGAAACCGCTAGCAGAAGCTAGTACACAATGTTATTATTACATAGGACAACATATTACAAACGTGAAGTATAATAGGTACTGCATATTACTAAAGAAAATTTCTTCCTGAAAATTTAAATGGAATATGGAATTGTCTCCATTGTATGGCCTTGAGCGTGTCCCCCATTCTAACGGCCGAATACTGAAATGCTACTAAATTTTAGGCAGGTAGTGCGTAAATCACGTTATCATTGTCATCTTATAAAATACTATCGGCCCGTTCTTGGCCACTCACTTGTTATCAGTGATAATGTACTTAGAATTCGAAATGGTGTAATAATTTAAAAGCGGTTCGGTAATACTTTTTAAACCAATTCGTTACAAATATACTTACTTTAAAATATTCTTACTATACACTGTCTCTTGTTTATTTACTCGTTAAAATAACGCGCCGACCTCATTTCAATTCTCCAGAATTACATTTTTTTCTTATATTAACGGAATCGGTTCAGCTGTTTTCGAGATTTGAACTTAACAACATTCATGTTTCATTTTTATATTAAAGATATTAGTATAGATTTGTAGCGACAAATATTTTATTGAGAGTCTTCAAATTGAGTTGTGTTTGAGTATTTGAATATTGGAAAATATCTATAAGTAGTTGGTACTACGTGGCTCGGTAATACAAATACCTAACCATATTTTTATTGACACTGACTAGTGATTACCTATTCCAGGTATGTTTAACAACAAAAAACGTATTTGTAATAACGTATATAATATTTCATAGTATTGAAGCGTTTAAGCAAAAATTATGACATCACGGTGTAAATAAATTATTAAATATATAGGTAACATGTATTGTGTCAAAAAATATCATGGCGGCTCGGAAGTTTAAGACGAGTGTGGGTCGGAAACTTACGAACGTCAAGTACCAATATGACATTTTCCGAGTTATATGTACTTTTTAAGATTATTTAGACACCAATGGCAAACGGTGAAGGAAAACATCGTGAGGAAACCTGGACTTACAAGTTCTAATTATAGGTTAAACTTGAAATCGCCAACCTGCATTGAGCACATGTGGTGAATAATACTCAAACCTTCTCTGTGCAAGAAGAGGCCTTTGGTCAGCAGTGGCCACTTATAGGCTGTTGATGATGATCAATCATTATGACAATCTACTACTACTACTACTTTGTACTACACTATTTACGGCATTGCTGGTAAGTCCGGCTTAAGATAATTCATAGAAAAAAACAATATGTAGGCAGACATGGCCACCAAGTGAATAAAAACATTAAGGTCAAATCTTTGGTAAAAAATACTTATTACTGCTTACTACTTACTTTGCTTCTTGTAACATAATTGTGCTATCAAATTGAAACGACAAATATAACCTTTAAACTTGAGTCCAACTAAGTTTGTATATGTAAATAAAAAATCTAAGAATGTGTTATACCTATTCGTATGTCATAATCTATTTAAAGTTAAACGACCAAGTCTATTCGATATAAATAATACCACAACTCTTTTAATAAAACATTTTATTTAAAGCTTCAACTTTTTTTAATCCATAATTGCCAATATCTAGCATCAGATACTAACAGGTTTTAAATCAATCTAAAAGTCAGTACATAATTCATCTCGTGATATCTTTTAATTCCGTGTTTTCGTTGATCTCTACTTCATCTTGTTCGTTCTGATCATCAGGTGTATCATATATATCACCTTGCAATTCCACTTGTATTTCTCTCAAACTTTTTCCTTTCGTTTCTGGAACGATAGCATATGTAAATATAGCTCCAGTGCACGCCATGACAGCGTATAACCAAAATACTCCATACAGCCCCGTCCAGTCCTCCATTGGTTGATACCCTTTCACTACAATAAAAGTTATGAAAGCAGAAAAAATGTTCAACACGGTCATTGCAACTGATCTTACGTTTAAAGGGAAGATTTCTGACGGAATTATAAATATTAAAGTATCAAAACCTACACTAGATATAACTATAGAAATGATAATCCCTAAAAATACGACGAAACGGAATGGGTTTGAAGATTCATCGTCGATGCCAATGACTTGTTGGAGGAAGAAGTAGACTCCGACCATTGCCAGCATCACGCAGGAGCCTAAGTAGGAGTAGATGAGCAGTGGACGACGGCCCACCCTGTCAACGATCATTGGCGATATCAAACCTGGAAAGAGGAGAAAAGACTGTATGTATCATCGACATTTCCATAGGCGTAACACTCATATTTGCCTCGACTAATAAAAAATCAATAGAGAACAGAAATTGCCAGATTAACATTATACATAACTTTTTTTATGGAATAGGGCAAACAAGCAGTAGGACACCTGATGGTAAGCGATCAACGCCGACCACCGCAACACCAGAGGAGGCACAGGTGCGTTTCCGGCCTTTTAAAAAGAAGTACGTTCCCTAATAACTGTGTACATTTACAAGTTATTAGGATAAGTTATTACAGAGCTAGTCAATAGACGAATAAGTGTCCTGAACAGGTGATCTAAGACTTGTCGACCTGACAGACTCAGTATAACTTCCAAGCTATAAACTAAAACTCTCACGATCTCATTTGCATTCATGAATGCTCAAGTCAGAGCTCTTGGAGTTAGCATTAGCGCAATAGTTCCCGCAAGGTAAAGTCCAATGCATATTTGATCACAAGTAAGTTTGTTCTTACCGACTGCAAATCTCACTGCTCCGAAAATAATGAGGGCCGTTGAAACTGGTAAGCCGCAGTTGCTTTGTTGAATGATGCGACCCATGTACTGTTGGATCGGGATACTGCCAGCGAAGAGTTGGGTGAATCGAAGACCTTGAATTGAAAAACAGTGGATTAAACGAAGATTATTTATTGTTAATACCAAGCTTTAATGTGGAATTTAATACTGTCTATAACTCGCCTTATATTTTAAATGTAGTCCAGTTTAGGTAGGTAATTATTGTCAAAGATATTTCTTTCCACTTTAAAGATTAGATTAAAATATGTACCGTGTGGCGTGCATGCACTATAGTTCTCATGCAACATAATGGGTGAAAAAGTTGTTAGGTAAACACTTAATATTATAATGCTTTTTGTCCTCCATTTTGGGGTTTGAAAAGAGATGTTAGGTTATGTATAGATTGATCTTTTGTTTTTTGAGGGAGGAAAAGCATTAAATAACTTCTCCCGTCTGGGGTGAGGCGGGAGGAAGTATCAGACTTTTACTGACTAAAACCACCCTGTTCCTTCTCCTGCTTTGAGCTGGAGCTGCGGTTACCTGTTACTGCATCCGCAGCTCCGAAATGGGCATCAGCCCTACTTGGCTCCTATTGATCTAAAAATATTGTTATTGAACATACCAGCAGTTACTATGACAGCTTTCCTATACTGTTTCCCAGTAAGCAGTTCCTTTACTGAACTAGACCGCTGCATCTCCTTCCTCACATCTGACCGCATTTGGGATAACTTCTCGTCGATCATCTAATAAACGAAGAAGAAGGATTTAGACTCCCTTAAAACAAAAACATGATTATGTTATCGGCTTACTCATGTAACTGTTTGAAAAACTCGAATGCAACAGTGCAACCGCGTCGTGGGTCGCAGAATGCTGCTCATGAATATAAACCTCTAGCATGACTTGAAACTAGTCGAATTCCTCGTCAAACAGTTACGTGAGTAATAATTAATTTAGTATATCTCACGAAAGTTATAATAAAAAACCATGTTATTATACCTATACAATATTCCAGACTAAAATTGAAAAGAATAAATGCTAATCAAATCTAGTGAACAGAAATGTGTGTGAAATTGACTAAGGTTTAGACATAAATTGTCGAATTTCGACATATTAAACAACAACAATTCGATGCGGATAAACTAGTTTCTTAGAAAAGGTTAAATAGAATTGATTGTACATATAATATGAATTTTAACATGAAGGTAATACAAGACTACAAGGATAGTTTTATAACCAAAACCGAACAAGAATATGTACACATGTATTCCGTCACCAAAAACAAAACACGACTGTATAAACAAACATGTGTTATACACACACAACGTCACGCCTTTTATCCCCGAAGGGGTAGGCAGAGGTGCACATTACAACACGTAATGCCACTATACAATGTACACCCATTTTTCACCATTTGTATAATAAATCCCATGTAATAGGGGATGAGCCTATTGCCATATCCTGGACACAATTCCAGACTCCGTGCTACTACCGAGAAATTTTCGAAAATCCGAAAAAAGCCCAGTAATACTTTGCCCGACCCGGGAATCGAACCCGAGACCCCTTGTTCGGCAGTCACACTGGCGAACACTCGACAAACGAGGCAGTCCACATGTATTATGTAGTACTTTGACATTATACAAACCTTTTCATTCTTACTCCCACTGAGTCTCAACAACTCTTTCCTCGCAACATCCACCTTGCCTTCTTTGAGCAAATAATAAGGAGTTTCAGGGATCCGCCAACAGGCTAGGAAGTAGCAAATAGGCATTACTATTAGGAAGTAGCTTAGTACTTGATAGGACACGAAGGACCCTATTGCCAGCATTAGGAGAGCTCCAAAACTGAACATGAACCTTGTGCCAGCTGTTAGAGTACCTCTGATCTCTTTGTCTGCTATTTCTGATAGATATACGCTTGTAACCTGTAAATAAAAGACAGGAATATTACATTATTGTATACTGTATATGATTATATACTATGACACCATAAGGTAAGCTTCCACAGGTCCGCATCGCACGCAACGGATTTTAGTTTGTATAGTATACAAATGCGTCCACTGATTCGTATCGTACGGACGCATACAACCAGTTTGATACGATCCATCCGATGCGTACGATGCGGACCTGTGGACACTTGCCAATAGTGATTTAGAATTGAGAAAGAATAAATTATTATAGAAATTGTAACGAACTTCAGGAGTGGTCGCATCAAGCCCGATTGAGCAAGGGATTACATTTAAATTTCAAATTGTTCATAAAAAGCTCGGCATTTGATTCCAATTAGTTACCTACACATGTCCTATTAAATAAGATTCAGGACATAACTGCTATAATATAGATTTGGCTTGATACTCCATGTGCGGTATCGGTCAGGGATCAGATAATGGGAAAGTTTTTAAGAAGATTCAAATAATGAAAAAAAAAATTGAGGTTGGTAATCATCCAAAGACTTCTCCCACCTTGGGTGAGGCGGGAGGGAGTGTCAAACTGTTACTGACTAAAAACCACCCCGTTCCTTCTTCTGCTTTGAGCCGGAGCCCCGGTAACCTGTTACGTTGTCCGCAGCTCCGGAAAATAATGAAAACTTACGGTAGTAATCATGCCGGACCCAAGTCCCCACGAAAACCTGCCGATGTATAGCAACCAGGGTTTAGTTGCGTGCAACACGAACACCTGCGAAAATAGAAAATCACATACATAATTCATACATTACCTTTGAAAAAGCGAGTAGATAATATGTTCATAAAGGAGTTAGAAAATTGTGAATTCAAACTACAATTATTGTATGTTACAATTTAGTCCTTTAGTTAATAATGGTTTATGCCAATCCTCAAGATAGCGCCTATATTGTAAAGGTTTAATTATATATAGAACGCCTTTCATATAGCCTTGTTTTAGCCCTATACATAGACTCCAGCTTTATCTGTAGATAGCAATAAATTAATTGAACTGCCCAATTTTAAACTACCATGCAAATACAGAAAATAGACATTAGAATAGACATCATGTGTCTTTGACAGCACGGTTGGTGCGGTGGCTGGACAACTGGCTGCCGCGCAAAGTGTCGCAGGTTCGAATCCCGCACGGAGCAACTCTTTGTGTGATCTACAAATTGTTGTTCCGGGTCTGGGTGTGATGTGTATGTGAACGCACCCACGACACAGGAGAAAATCCTAATGTAGAGCAACGTATTTTTAATCCTAATGTAGAAAAAATAAAGAGAAGTAGAGATACATACCGTGCCAACAATGAAAGGCAAAGCACTAGCAAGTAGAGTGACTCGCCTGCCGAACTTGTCTGACACTCCGCTAGCGGCCAGGCTGCCTGTGACCATGCCTGGCGATATTATCGCCACCACCCACGAGATCTCGCTCTGTAAAATAAATATTTTTATTTTACAGTTTAGTTAATATATATTTTTATTTTACAGTTTAGTTAAGAACCAATACTGCAATTACTGTTAGTCTATGCTTTGTATAAAACTAATATTTTACTTAAAACTTTAAAACTGCTTAGACTGCAGTGTTGGCCCGGTGCCGTTTAGCGGATTCTATACCCGCACGGAGGAACTGATTGTACGTATGTAATGTTATTTCACAATATTGAAGCGTTTAAGCAAAAAATATGACATCACGGTGTAAATAAATTATTAAATATATAGGTAACATGTATTGTGTCAAAAAATATCATGGCGGCTCGGAAGTTTAAGACGAGTGTGGGTCGGAAACTTACCAACGTCAAGTACCAATATGACGTTTTCCAAGTTATATGTACTTTCTAAGATTATGTTAGAAACCAATGGCAAACGGTGAAGGAAAACATCGTGAAGAAACCTGGACTTACAAGTTCTAATTATAGGTTAAACTTGAAATCGCCAACCTGCATTGAGCACATGTGGTGATTAATACTCAAACCTTCTCTGTGCAAGAAGAGGCCTTTGGTCAGCAGTGGCCACTTGTAGGCTGTTGATGATGATCAATCATCATGGCAATCTAAACGTTTGTGCTACACTATTTACGGCATTGCTGGTAAGTCCGTCTTAAGATAATTCATAGAAAAAAACAATATGTAGGCAGACATGGCCACCAAATGAATAAAAACATTAAGGTCAAATCTTTGGTAAAAAAAAGACTTATTACTGCTTACTACTTACTTTGCTTCTTGTAACATATGTGCTATCAAATTGAAACTACAAACAAAACCTTTAACTAAAACTTGAGAACCAACTAAGTTTTTATAAGTAAATAAAAAATCTAAGAATGTGTTATACCTATTCATATGTCATAATCGATTAAAGTTAAACGATCAAGTCTATTCGATATAAATAATACCACAAATCTTCTAATAAAACATTTTAATTAAAGCTTCATCTTTTTTAATCCATAATTGCCAATACCTAGCATCAGATACTAACAGGTTTTAAATCAATCTAAAAGTCAGTACATCATTCATCTCGTGATATCTTTTAATTCTGTGTTTTCGTTGATCTCTACTTCACCTTGTTCGTTCTGATCATCAGGTGTATCGTATATATCACCTTGCAATTCCACTTGTATTTCTCTCAAACTTTTTCCTTTCGTTTCTGGAACGATAACATATGTAAATATAGCTCCAGTAAACGCCATAACAGCGTATAACCAAAATACTCCGCACAGCCCCGTCCAGTCCTCCATTGGTTGATACCCTTTCACTACAATAAAAGTTATGAAGGCAGAAAAAATATTTAACACAGTCATTGCCACAGATCTTACGTTTAAAGGGAAGATTTCTGACGGAATAATAAATATTAAAGTATCAAAACCTACACTAGATATAACTATAGAAATGATAATCCCTACGAATACGACGAAACGGAATGGGTTTGAAGATTCATCGTCGATGCCAATGACTTGTTGGAGGAAGAAGTAGACTCCGACCATGGCAAGCATCACGCAGGAGCCCAAATAGGAGTAAATGAGCAGTGGACGACGGCCCACCCTGTCAACGATCATTGGCGATATCAAACCTGGAAAGAGGAGAAAAGACTGTATGTATCATCGACATTTCCATAGGCGTAACACTCATATTTGCCTCGACTAATAAAAAATCAATAGAGAACAGAAATTGCCAGATTAACATTATACATAACTTTTTTTATGGAATAGGGCAAACAAGCAGTAGGACACCTGATGGTAAGCGATCAACGCCGACCACCGCAACACCAGAGGAGGCACAGGTGCGTTTCCGGCCTTTAAAAAGAAGTACGTTCCCTAATAACTGTGTACATTTACAAGTTATTAGGATAAGTTATTACAGAGCTAGTCAATAGACGAATAAGTGTCCTGAACAGGTGATCTAAGACTTGTCGACCTGACAGACTCAGTATAACTTCCAAGCTATAAACTAAAACTCTCACGATCTCATTTGCATTCATGAATGCTCAAGTCAGAGCTCTTGGAGTTAGCATTAGCGCAATAGTTCCCGCAAGGTAAAGTCCAATGCATATTTGATCACAAGTAAGTTTGTTCTTACCGACTGCAAATCTCACTGCTCCGAAAATAATGAGGGCCGTTGAAACTGGTAAGCCGCAGTTGCTTTGTTGAATGATGCGACCCATGTACTGTTGGATCGGGATACTGCCAGCGAAGAGTTGGGTGAATCGAAGACCTTGAATTGAAAAACAGTGGATTAAACGAAGATTATTTATTGTTAATACCAAGCTTTAATGTGGAATTTAATACTGTCTATAACTCGCCTTATATTTTTAAAGTAGTCCAGTTTAGGTAGGTAATTATTGTCAAAGATATTTCTTTCCACTTTAAAGATTAGATTAAAATATGTACCGTGCGGCGTGCATGCACTGTAGTTCTCATAACATAATGGGCGAAAAAGTTGTTAGGTAAACACTTAATATTATAATGCTTTTTGCCCTCCATTTTGGGGTTTGAAAAGAGATGTTAGGTTATGTATAGATTGATCTTTTGTTTTTTGAGGGAGGAAAAGCATTAAATAACTTCTCCCGTCTGGGGTGAGGCGGGAGGAAGTATCAGACTTTTACCACCACTAAAACCACCTCGTTCCTTCTCCTGCTTTGAGCTGGAGCTGCGGTTACCTGTTACTGCATCCGCAGCTCCGAAATGGGCATCAGCCCTACTTGGCTCCTATTGATCTAAAAATATTGTTATTGAACATACCAGCAGTTACTATGACAGCTTTCCTATACTGTTTCCCAGTAAGCAGTTCCTTTACTGAACTAGACCGCTGCATCTCCTTCCTCACATCTGACCGCATTTGGGATAACTTCTCTTCGATCATCTGAAAAACAGAAGAAGGATTTTAAGCTGCCTTAAAGCAAAAATATATTAATTATTATGTTATTGGCTTACTCATCTAACTGTTTGAAAAACTCGACTGCAATAGCACGACTGCATCGTGGGTCGCAGAATGCTGCTCATGAATATAAACCTAGCATCTAGCATGGCTTGAAACTAGTCGAGTTCCTCGTCAAACAGTTACGTGAGTTAGCCGAAAACGTAATAATTAATTTAGTATATCTCAGGAAAGTTATAATAAAAAACATGCTATTATACCTATACAAACCTAAGATCACAATTGAAAAGTATAAAATGCTAATCAAATCTAGTGAATAGAAATGTGAGTGGAATTGACTAAGGTTTAGACATAACTTGTCGAATTTCGACATGTTAAACTATTGGGTCGATGCGGATAAACTAGTTTCTTAGAAAAGGTTAAATAGAATTGATTGTACATATAATATGAATTTTAACATGAAGGTAAAACAAGACTACAAGGGTAATAACCAAAGCCGAACAAGACTATATACAAACATGTGTTATACATATCCCCGAAGGGGTAGGCAGAGGTCCACATTAATACGACATGTAATGCCACTATACAATGTACACCCACTTTCACCATTTGTATAATAAGTCCCATGTAATAGGGGGTGAGCCTATTGCCATATCCTAGACACAATTCCAGACTCCGAGAAATTTACGAAAATCCGAAAAAAGCCTAGTAATACTTTGCGCGACCCGGGAATCGAATCCGAGACCCCTTGTTCGGCAGTCACAACGGCGACCACTCGACCAACGAGACAGTCCACATGTGCTATACTTTGCCATTATACAAACCTTTTCGTTCTTACTCCCACTAAGTCTCAACAACTCTTTCCTCGCAACATCCACCTTGCCTTCTTTGAGCAAATAATAAGGAGTTTCAGGGATCCTCCAACAGGCTAAGAAGTAGCAAATAGGCATTACTATTAGGAAGTAACTTAGCACTTGATAGGACACGAAAGACCCTATTGCCAACATTAGGAGAGCTCCAAAACTGAACATGAATCTTGTGCCAGCTGTTAGAGTACCTCTGATCTCTTTGTCTGCTATTTCTGATAGATATACGCTTGTAACCTGTAAATAAAAGATAGGAATATTACATTATTATAAATTGTATATGATTTTATACTATGACACCATAAGGTAAGCTTCCATAGATCCGCATCGTACGCATCGCACGCAACGGATTTTAGTTTGTATAGTATACAAATGCGTCCACTGATCCGTATCGTACGGGCGCATACAATCCGTTTGATACGATCCATCCGATGCGTACGATGCGGACCTGTGGACACTTGCCAATAGTGATTTAGAATTGAGAAAGAATAAATTATTATAGAAATCGTTAGAACTTCAGGAGTGGTCGCATCAAGCCCGATTGAGCTGGTAATTGCATTTAAATTTCAAATTGTTCATAAAAAGCTCGGCATTTGATTCCAATTAGTTACCTACACATGTCCTATTAAATAAGATTCAGGACATAGCTGCTATAATATAGATTTGGGTTTATATGCCATAGGCACGCCATATCGGTCAGGGATCAAAGTATGTGAAAGTTTTTAAGAAGATTTTTTTGAGAGGGGAGCAATCTTTCAGTGACTTCTCCCGCCTTGAATTTGGCGGAAGAGTGTCAGACTCTTACTAACTAAAAACCACCCCGTTCCCTCTCCTTCTTTGAGCCAGATACCTGTCCCCCGGTATCCAATTACGTTGTCCGCAGCTCCGGAAAATAATGAAAACTTACGGTAGTAATCATGCCGGACCCAAGTCCCCACGAAAACCTGCCGATGTATAGCAACCAGGGTTTAGTTGCGTGCAACACGAACACCTGCGAAAATAGAAAATCACATACATAATTTATACATTAACTTTGAAAAAGCGGGTAGATAATAGCGAGTTCATAAAGGAGTTAGAAAATTGTGAATTCAAACTACAATTATTATTGTATGTTACAATCTAATCCTTTAGGTAATTATGGGTCATGCCAATCCTCAAGATAGCGCCTACATTGTACAGGTTTTACAATATAGAACGCCTTTCATATAGCCTCGTTTTATACCCTTTATATACGGGGAAACCTCTTATGACTTAATTTAAACCACATATTTGTTATCATCTTGGCTGACAATATAGGTAAAAGGAGCGAAATAGATCCAGTAGTTACGCCAAAAAGCAATATTGTCTTTGAACTAATTTGAACACTGTTTACAAATACGGCACTATAACAGCCGCGCCGCATGTCTCATAATATAAATACAGACCAACTAGACATGTGTCTTAAAGGATTCAGTAGACATACGTTAGATACATACCGTGCCAACAATGAAAGGCAAAGCACTAGCAAGTAGAGTGACTCGCCTGCCGAACTTGTCTGACACTCCGCTAGCGGCCAGGCTGCCTGTGACCATGCCTGGCGATATTATCGCCACCACCCACGAGATCTCGCTCTGTAAAATAAATATTTTTATTTTACAGTTTAGTTAAGAACCAATACTGCAATTACTGTTAGTCTATGCTTTGTATAAAACTAATATTTAATTTAAAACCTGAAAACTTATTAGACTGCTCTGTAAGCCCGGTGGCTGATTGCGGCGGTGATTCTATTCCCGCACGGAGGAACTGATTGTATGATCCATATGTTTCGAGTCTAAGTGTCATGTGAACGTGTCAACTTGTATGTATGTAAATGCACCCACAACACAAGAGGAAATAATAGTGCGGAGCAACGTTTTTTAGAAAAATAAAACAGTAAAGTTTGTAACAAAATGACTATGGTGCGGAGTTTTTACTACTAATACGAGTACAAATATTGATACAAGACAAACATTGATACAGGAATCATACTTCAGACATCTATGTTTCCTATGTACATACATACATAAACGTACATACATAAACAAATATGTTTCCTATGTATTAGCTGCTTAATACATAGGAAAAATAGATCTGTCTTAAACGATAATTCCTATATCATTTAAAGGGCTTTTCAATTTATTAATTTACCTTAAAAGTTACCAAGGAATATTAACTTATGCCTCGCGATTTGTCGACTATTGAAATGTAAATTATACTTACATTCGATATTACAATACTGGTCTCATTATTGTGGAACTTTGGCAGGATGGGGGCAGTCCAGAAATAGGCAGTACTCGTCGTCATCGTAGCTATTGACACTGGAAAATAGTACGAGTGTAAACATTTCAGCATTTTGACCTTTATTGAAATGAAATCGTGTCTTTTAACTTGGAAAATCCCGAGACCTTAAATCAAGTTTGTTGATATAATCCGGTATACGAGCAAACATCTGATGGTAAGAAATCGCTGCCGCCCACGGCTACCCGAAACACCAGAAGCGTCACCAGTGCGTTACGTTAGGAATTTAAGGTTTTTGGGGAATCGCAGATTAGGAAGGGGGTAATTGGGCCTCCAGTAACCTCACTCCACTCAATGCAAGCGTAGTTTCACGTCGGTTTTCTGGGAGGCCGTTGTATCACTCCGATCGAGCCTTCCCATTCGTGCTGAAGCTTGTCTCTCTAACACTTAAAATAATTACACTCTCATTTTATATGCGCCTAAATGTTATAACAGTTCCCTTAGTACTAGTTTGCGTATTCCGCGCTCTGATTGGTTGGTTCATTCGCACTGGCCAATCAGAGCCGTTTTTGTTTTACAAACTCGTACTAAGCCCTCTGAGTAAAAAAGGCCATGTTTATTCTATTACGACAAGGGTTATTTATTATATTACATTACATCACTTATCTATTTTCTACAACAGAATAAGATGTCTTTTACTTTATGTAAAGGTCAAGTACTTATCGTCATCATCTTATCTCGAGTAGGTATTTCTTAATGTTATCACAGAAATATACTATATTTCCTGCTTGTAGATCATTGGAAATACTTACCTTTTTGTAGTATTGTAGCATTGATTAAGATTATTAAGTGCTAAGCTAACTTAACATGGATAATAGAGCTCTATATGTATGTTTTTTTAAGGGAGGAACATCACATCGTGACTTCTTGGGCGAAGCGAGAAAGAATGTCAGACTCTTACTGACTAAAAACCACCCCGTACTCCGCCGGAGCCCAAGTAGGGCTCCGGCTAGAAACGCAGGAGCCCCGGTAAACCCGCTAGGTAGTCCGCAGCTCCGGATAAGTACTTAGCTAACTTAACAGGGATAATTGAACTCTAAATAATCTGGGGGCAGTGTCTTAATTAGAAGGAGGGTTATGGTTTTTTTAGCTTATAGGTAGCTTGCATTAATGCAATGTTACCTTGGTTTTTTACTAGTATAGGTAATAACATACTGTGTCCTCTGCATATTTATTGTAGGTATCATGTTATCTAAACTGTAAAAAATATGTTAGTACCTACCAAATATTTACCTATCGTATGACATTTTAGGTTGCCATAATTATGCAAATAAAAGTGTAAACACCGGAATATTTATAGTAAATAGTTATTATAACGTTTTTATTAAGTAATGGGAGGCAAATGAGCTGACGAATTGCCTGATGGTAAGCGATCAGCGTCACCCATTGACACTCGCAACACCTGAGGAGGCACAGTTACGTTGCCGGCCTTTTAATAGGGAATACGATATTTTCTTCTATTTTTTTTTTTTTTTTGGCTGGTTTGAAGGTCGTATTGGTTCGCAAATACTACTAACAACCACTCATTCTACAGTTTTGCTGTGCGAGGCAGAAAGTTTCATGAGCAATGTACAGTTGTGGTCTGCCAACCATCTATATGATGGGGATGAAAGTGCGTTATACTAGTCCATAACTATCTATAATTATTTAGTACTCTATAACTGGAAAACGTAGGAACCACAGCGCTGGTGTAATATTTAGCTATTTGATATATAGTATAGTAAGTTAAAAACTATAGATTTTTTTTTATATTTTTATGATAACAGTTGGAACTTTGCAGATCACCTGGTACCATTTGGACGTCGACTTCAGCGACACCATGTATAGCATATCCTATAATTATTTTTGCCTGCTGTTATGAGGTTTATTAAACTATGAAGTTTGAGCGTATAAAATGTTATAGCAGTAGCTTAGAGTTACATTTATTTATTTTATTTTTTCCTGAGATTTAATACCTACTTACTTAGGAACAAATTAATATAACAACAATGATAAACTTACCGGCAAATGCCGCCAAATACTGCATCCTGTGACTTTGTGACATTTTGATAAAAAATATTTCACACACGCTTAATCCAAACCACTATTTAATTATTCATAACTACAAAATAAATCGTCTATAAACAAAACATCCTTCAAGTATTACTTTACAATCATTATATAGACACCTCATCAAAATATGTCAAGCAGTTACATAGTTTTTCACATATACTCGTACCTACATCACTTCACACACACAGCAATTTGCTATTTTTACGCAGGTTGAAAAAAAATACATATTTATTCGCGTTTTTTTAAATATAAAATAGTCAATTTAGTAATGACACGTCTGTTACATAGAGATGATTTCTATTTATAATGAATCATATGTTGATTGTACCGATTTATCTTCGACGTACAGGCAGCAACAATTTGTGGTGGTACACGTGTATTAGCATTTCTGTTTATTTATTTTTTTGCTATAAAATAGTTGGCTACTTGATTCTTAGACATTTGATAGCCGTAGCCACATAAAAAGTGAGCGGTACCTATGTGCAAGGGTTCGGGATATTGTCTGCAGCTAAAACTCAAATTGACTAAGTTTTTATTTGTGAAACATAGGGTACATTAAAGGATGTAGTGAATGCTGCTATACATGACGTATGTATCGTAATGAAAGTTACAATATTGTGGGGAGAAAATAACCATAATTATTTTTATAGTTAAATAAATTCAGCAATGAGTTATAGGATACTCTAAAGCATCAAAATGTAAACTTAACTTAAAACTTTTACTGTTTCATAATAGTTGATATCAATCAAAATTGGTTTTTATTTCTTCTTCATCTTAGAAAATTCATGATCCTTTTCTAAATATATTGTAATATATTCATTTGCAGATATGAATCCTACCTGCGTTATGTTTTTTTAACAATAAATGTCAAGGTCGTTTTTTACCGAAAATAAGCTTGACTTTCATTAGTATACCTATTTTTTTTAATGTTATTCCAATAGCAGTCATTATTTACTTTACTAAACTAATTGTATCGTTTCAAATTTTTAGAAGCAATATACACTTAGCTGAAACATAATATGAATTTTTGATGGCTGACTGTACTAAACGTGAATGGCATCTAAATATAGTAACACCGTGTTATAGTAATAACGGTACTTAAGCAATGTAGAATTTATAAATAATTGACTAACGGATAAACAAAAGCAGTTTCTCTATTTAAGCCACGCGCTTATCAAGGTCAATGACCCATGATTTGTGGAGCCAATTCTTACGTATGTAGAGGTAACGCGACCAGCTGGACGACTTACTCCTTTCTGTTAAACTTTATTGGATTAGCAACTTTATTGTCCTCAGAAGATAAAGTCGAATATCCAATGAAAAAAGATTTACTACTGTGCTGCGCCCGTAGTTACCTACGTATGTATTTGTCATCATCAGCAATTTAATTCCTTTCACTTACTATAGAGGTCTATAGTGTATTTATTATACGGGGGTACTACATTAATAAATAACCTTATTTTTTTAAATCACGTCATTCCTGAGACATTGGTATCGGCAATTGTGCAGTAATATTAATCAGGACTGTAGAAAAGAAAACACAAACTTGGAATTAATATATTTCAATTTTATTTCACATGTTCAATTGTTTTTATTACATCAAAGCAGTAAAACGTTTAGCTTTCTTCACTAACAAGAAATCGAATGTAATGGAAGAAGGCAGTGTCAAATTAGAACAAGTTTTAAGAATAAAATACATGACACAACACGATCGATTGTATTATATGGCAGTCACTTAAGGAAAAGGTAAAAAAACATTAAAAAAATTCATCAGTAAAAATCATTTGCACATTAAACGCCATGGGGGGCAAAAATGACCGGCGCTAGCGGAGGATTTGCCTTCAACAGATTTTGTTGGCAGTCAAAGAATTAAAAATCATCAAAAAGGTACCTTATATAAATAAAAAAATAACTAGGTACAATAAAAAAAATTAAAAAACACAATAAAAAATAAATGCGTTGCTAAAAAGACAAATATAAAAACTGGCACAACTACTTCACAGCAATATTTTATATTGCGTGTGAACCTAAAATCTACGTACCTTTTAAAATTTTAAGTACGGGCAATACAATAATTTGGTACGAAAATAAAGATTTAATTCAATACGACGGACTCCAGAGATTGGTTAGTTGTTCCAATAATCAAAAATTTAATTTTCGTACTAAGTATAACAAAAGTTGAAATCTATTAACTGAGTCAATCTTTATTTTCTTATATACTGAAGTCAAAACCAAA
Source organism: Spodoptera frugiperda (assembly GCF_023101765.2). NCBI lineage: Eukaryota > Metazoa > Arthropoda > Insecta > Lepidoptera > Noctuidae > Spodoptera > Spodoptera frugiperda. Next base: position 9,678,532 of record NC_064237.1, read on the forward strand.
ACATTGAATTTAAAAACTTTCTGCCATCTACCGTTTGTATCGAGAACGAACAGACTTCACACAAAGCGGTTTTAGTTCGTAGCTTTGCCGTATCAAAAGTTACGGCGGCGTTACTATCGTTTATTGAGGTCCTTAGTCAGACAATCCAGTGATTAATGTAAACTAGTGGTCGCCTAGTGGTCGAAATTCAACCATATACGATTTAATTTACAATACCACTTAACATACGTTCAAGGATAATTTTTATTTAACTCAAACTCAAACAAACTCTTTTATAAAACTCTATTCATATGAGACGTGAGAATATCATCGCAATGTCTATCGATTTTGACGTTTTGTCAAATACGATCAGATACTATGCATGTGTGTGTAATGTTTTATTTATTGATTTAATGTACTTTATAAGCATTATTTTTGAAAAATATTAGTACGCTAATATTTGCTGCACTTCTCCTACTCATAAACTATAAGTGTACCAAATTTTATGCTCCTACGTCCGCGCAATTTTCGTAAAAAGCGGTCCAAAGTTTTTGCATCACGTATTAATATATAGATTATTAACCATGTTTTGTTTTCTTAATGTCAACTTAACTGTATAAAAAGCGTATAAGTTTAAAAGATCGAGACAAAATAGGACTTAGATATACAAACTTACATAAGTACTAAATAATAAGCTAAAAAAAGTATTCTAAAAGTTTGAGAACTAAACCAATAATACTAAATTATTTATAATCTAGCGAATAGAAACTCTACTATACTAGTACACATATAATTAGGCACCTATATATATTATATAGTTATAAATGGCCTCGAGACAGAAAATTCTATATTATCCATAAGCAATTCTATATGTTTAAATATAAAATACAAATTTCGGTAGCACCAATACGAAGTTCAATAGCTAAATTATCAATTAAAGTTTTTTTCTTTTTATCATTAGAACTGAAAACGGGATATTTACCATGTTCATGTTTATTAATTTCTGTGAGTTTTTACCGACTTCACAAAAAGGAGGAGGTACTATGTTCGGCTGTTTGTATGTTTTTTTTTTTTTGTATGTTTGTTCATCGAATACTCCGTCAATTGTCGACGGATTTTCAAAATTCTTTTTTTGTTCGAAAGTAGATAGTTCTGAGGTGGTCCCATTGTCACCAAGTTAGGATCTGATGATGGAATCTTAGAGAAATCGAGGGAACTCCTCAAATATTATAGGGAACTATATAGTGATTTTGGTATATTCATCTAGAATTGAAGCATTTACCGTCAAAAAGTAACCTTTGAAGAGGTGGAACTGATGAAGAAGACCAGAAATGGCCAATGGAACTTCATACTCACATAGAAATCACAATAAAGTTAATTAATACTCCGTCAATTGTCGACGGATTTTCAAAATTCTTTTTTTGTTCGAAAGTAGATAGTTTTGAGGTGGTCCCATTGTCACTATGTTAGGATCTGATGATGGGATCTTAGAGAAATCGAGGGAACTCCTCAAATATTATAGGGAACTATATAGTGATTTTGGTATATTCATCTAGAATTGAAGCATTTACAGTCAAAAAGTAACCTTTGAAGAGGAACTGATGAAGAAGACCAGAAATTGCCAATGGAACTTCATACTTACATAGAAATCACAATAAAGTTAATTAAGTGACTGTGACAATACAAATAAATAAAGTAGTTATTGAGATAGAGAATTTTAACTGACTTTTTTAGTTGCGATACTGAGTATCAAACAAATAATACCGAGAAACACCGACTTCCGAAATTAAAGTTATTTTTAACTTTTTTAGTGAAGTCGGTTTATTTTTTTGTAAAAAGTATTTTTATAAGTTGTAAACTTGCTAAATATCCCGTTTTAAGTTTTAATGATATTGTTAGTGACCATGTCAGTTTACAAACCTTTTTGCTGTTTAATATATGTAAAATACATTTTATATAAGTAAATATATTCTATACAATGTGATACAAGTCATACTACGTAATATATTAATTATAAATTGTGTGTATATTGTGATGTTCATATAAATATATAAAAAGTCTTAACTCCTATCGTAAATATACAATGTTGTAGAATAATATTTTGTAAGGTACCGAATTAGTTTAATTGTTTGCGTTTCGTTTTACTTTTATACATTTTATGCATTATTTAACAAGATTACGTATTTAGATATTATGTTCTTTAAAAATATTTAAATTTTTAAACAGTTTTATACATAAGTACAAAACAAGTACATTGTATAGGTACATATGCAAAACTCAAAAGATTCACGGAATCAGGTCCAAAACGAAATAGAGATCATTCATCCTGTAGTCCAGTTCAACTAATGACCCAAATTATTAACGATCTCAATCCCAAATGAACCAAAATCTCCTTTTAAGATCGATTTTTGACAAAAACTCAAATCTATTCGGAGATTTTGGATTAAGATCGGCCATTACTTAGTCAGATGACCAAACAAATTGTTTTAAGGTACGTTTCCTTGAATCCAAGGCTCGACAAGCATCCACAAGCCCCAAACGTCAACAACATCGCATTGTTGACATTTTGGAAGTCGTTTACACACACTTGTAAATGCGTCACTATGCTATGTACATCCATGCAAGCGCCCTTCTGTATCCAAAAACCGACACTAGACTGGATCCTGTACAAGCGTCCACAAGCTCATGCAAGCCCAGCCAAACGCCCTCTTTACACGCTTGTGCTTGTGGACGCATTGAAGCGTGAAAATGAAGCCTTGGCAAGCGTGCTGGAAAAGTACCTTAAGGATAAAACTTCGAGCATTATTTTTTACTTTGGATTTGGCTATCTTTACTCCACACAAGTATGGCGTAATTAGGACCAAACTACAAACCATAATTAGAACTTAGAACAGAATATTCACCATGTTTATTTGTTTTAGCGAGTTTCCTCGCATTTGTTTGCTCTTAAACATCCACCCGCATATACTACACTTCATCCGTGATCATGGCGCTTGCAACACTGCCGAAATATTGGAAACTCGTTAAAACAAATAAACATGGTAAATATCCCGTTTTAAGTTCTAATTATAGTAATAGTGACCATGTCAGTTTAAAAACTTATATCACAAAACTACATAATCATACAAATAACTAATATAAGAAGTAAATAAATCCTTATTAGCAATCTACTGTGTTGATAGTTCGGTTATCTAAATCTATAACAGTCTTCGATGAATCACTTATTTCTACTATTTCAAATACAAACTTGTGATGTTAGGAAGTATGTTGGTGATGTTGTTTTATAAAGTTGAGGATTACTGAGAGAAACAGAGGCGTAACTACATCTGATCATAGTATCTCAAATTAATAGAAGAAGGAACTTCTCTTAAGAACTTTACTACCCGCTCTAGTCAGAGACATTTAATGATTGGGTCAATCTCCTAAACGGGCGTATTCATGTGATCGCTCTGGCGATTTGAAAAGCGCCAGTTTTGGAGATAGACCAGATTACTTAAACTGTTCCTTAGTGACGATTTTGTTTCGAAAACAATTGTTAACGACTGTATTAAGTTATCATTAAATGACTCTGAGCACGGCGGTTAAGGAGCATAAAGGAAGCCTGCAATGATAGTCTGCCTTGTCCAACATGCTGCAGGTCCCAATGAATATAGTTACGCAACTCTATAGAGAATTAAAGCATGAACACATACATAAATAATAAACATCAATATTTACCGTTACTAGCATTACACTGGATCTTTTGAACTTTTAAGTTCTTTCATTTCAGTAGCCTCTTCGCCTTCCTCAATATTCTTAATACTTTCTAACCTATCATTTTGGGGGACCACTTTATATTTATCACCTTGCAACTCAGCCTGGATCTCTCTCAGATCCTTTCTCTTAGTTTCCATAACAAATATATAACTGAACACGCCCCCACCAAACGCGAAGGTAGCAAAGATCCAGAACACAGTTGTTAAGCCACATAAATCTTTGACTCTCTGATACCCGAGGCCTAAACCGAAACCTAGCGCTGCAGAAAAGAGGTTCAGGCAGGTAATAGCAATAGCTTTTATATTGATGGGAAATATTTCTGCAGGTATAATGTAGATGAGGGAATTGAAACCTACAGTGGAGATGACGTTGGCTAGGATTATACCGAGGAGTGGTATGAAGCTGACTGTGGCTAGGGTGCTAGTAGAGACGTCAAGGACTTCTTGCATGAAGAAATAAACGCCGACGGCTCCCAAAGAAACTCCGGTGCCAATGTAGGAGAAGATGAGTAATGGCCGACGACCAACTCTGTCCACTAGCACTGAAGACATCATACCTGAAAAACATGTGGAATATCCCAATGAGATACAAATACATTACAAAGTTTAATAGAGTCGCGCTAATCTCCGGAATTACTGGTTCAAATTTAAATAAGATTTTACTATTGAGGATTCCATTTATATGAAACTAGCTGCTTTCACGTGATTTTACCCGCTCTACTCGGTTCCTATTGATCATAGTGTGATGTTTTATAGCCTATAACCTTCTTCGAATAATGCGCTATCCAACACAAAAAGAAATACTCAAATCGGACAAGTAGTTTCGGAGATTAGCGCATTCAAATAAACAAACAAATTCTTCAACTTTATAGTATTAAGTATAAATATCACGCTACGATGATGCGCTGAACGTACCGACTCCAAAAGAGACTGCACCATATATGATGAGGGCGAGCGATGTCTTCATCTCCGACTTAGTTTCTTCAATGATCCAGCCCAAGTACTGCCTTATTACAACAGCACCGGTCATCATTTGTGTCAACTTCAACCCTGAAAATATTGAAAACAGTATTTTAAAATTAATTACACTTACATGGATCTTTAAAAAAATCTGTAAGTGTTCCCAATACCATTTTTTATGGTATTTCTATTTTAACGTGGCAAACTATATTTATTTCGAGTTTGACGTAAAACGAACGAGATTTATTCAATCGTATATCAAAATTTTTGTAATACCTATCGTGAGACATACTAAATTAACTAAAAATCACGTTTAATTGGAGTTATTTTAATGGAGAAGCTCTACTAGTTTCAGTAGAGCCCCTCTGTGACTCGAAACTAGTAGAGCTTTTCTCCAGTAATGTACGTAGGTAAAACGTGATTTTTAGTTAATTTAAAATCGTTCTTCATCATCACCATCAACCACATGACGACCACACCCACAAAAGCAATACAAAAAACACGCTACTGCCTATTAGCCAATGGTTGGTTGCAATTATAAGACATACCTGGGTACCTAAGAGATAAGTGAGACGTCATCAATAAAACGATACTGACCTACAGATATAATAATAGCTCTCCTGTACTGTGCCCCAGTAAACAACTCCTTCACAGAGGTGGAGTGTCTCATCTCATCTTTCACATTAGCTTGTAACGCCAGCAGTTCGTCTTCTAGTACCTGGAACGGATAACATACATACATACATAGTAAACATTTACTACTAATACATAATATCTATCTAATACATATCTCTTGGATCCGACAGACAAACTACATATATAGTTTTGTCGGACTGTATACTAGTTTATAAGTTCATAACATGTACCTTTTAATAAAAAAAAAATAAAAAAAAACATCACATCACATCATCAGCCTGACACCGTCGTACCACTAAACTAGGACAAAATGGATTTTCGTTTCAAACTCTAGGAGAAGCGTCTAAGAGAGCCATGCTTCGGCACGAGTGGGCCGGCTTGATCTGAGTAATACCACGGCCTCACAGAAAACCGACGTGAAACAACGCTTGCGTTGTGTGAATGAGGTTAGCGGAGGCCTAATCCCTTCCCAATCTTCACAAAGAAAAAAAGAAAGAAAGTAAGTAAGAAAAGAAAAAGAAGTTTATTTTCCACCGGGCACGATGCACCAAAAAAAAACAAAACGAAAATTAAAACAAATATAAAAGTAATAAAAACATTCACGAATTATTCTTATATAAAAACAGGAAAAAAAAGTACTACACAATATGAGAAAAAAAAACACAAGCCCCGATTCCCTACCAACCCTTAAATTTCTAATCCCCAAAAGGTCGGTAACGCACTCGTAACGCCTCTGGTGTTTCAAGTGTCCATGGGCGGCGATGATTGCTTACCATCAGGTGATCTGTAAAAAAAAACTAATAGGTACCCTGAAATTATACGTATGTCCATTGAAGTTTCTGCTATATGTTTTCCTTAAGAATAAAATCAAAGGATAAAGATCGAAATATGTAGTTTATTTAGCGTGTGTGTACGTAATAAGTTGAAGTAGTACTATTGAACTGACATGTACATACGTATAAAAGTTCTTAATTAAATAAAGAAAAAAAATAGTTTATTTTACGTGGCTTCTATCTCACATGATGTAAAAGGAAGGGTATTATTATTTAATATTTCTATATGTTATTTATTTTAATTGGTAAGTGAGTACTACATTTATTACTCATCATTCATGACACTGCTATAAGTATAGCTTATGTCAACGGAATAGAACTTAAAATCGATTGGATGAACTGCTATTGAATATTTAAATCTGTATTATTATTGTCAATAATAGGTACCGCGCCAAAGGATGTAGATATACATGCATAATTGCCTTATTTGTATGTATTTATATAATTAATATTATAAAACACTAGCTACTTCCACGCGGTTTCACTCGCTCTGCTTGGCTCCTATTGATCATAGCGTGATGTTTTATAGCCTATAGCCTTCCTCGATAAATGCACTACCCAACACAACAAAAAGAATTATGCAAATCGGATCAGTAGTTCCGGAGATTAGCGCGTTCAAACAAACAAACAAACAAACTCTTCAGCTTTATAATATTAGTATAGATTAGAAACGGTCCCATTATAATCCAAAACATTTGTTATTATACATTATTAAGTAAATCAGGACTTATAACAACTATTATGTCTTGTCTAACCGTGAAGTCTGAACAAAGGTCGACTAGTAAAATTTTCCCCTGTTCGACCAACCAACTTCATACAGAGCTTGCGGCTCGCAGTCGGCGCGCCGTAAGCACGCTAGCAGTTAGCGGTAGCCACAATTCGAGACCCCAGTGCCGAAACCGTGTTTTGAACTTAACACTACTATTTAGATCGGAAATAATTTTGGCACAGAAGTAAATTATATTCTAGAGTACCACAAGCTACTTCTTAACCCACTGACGTAACTAAAACTACTGACAGAAGCTAATAAATACTAATTATAATTACCTTCTCATCCTTATAACCCCTCAAAATTCGCAGAGATGATCGAGCACCTTCCAGATTGTTATTTTTCAATAGAAAATATGGCGTCTCTGGGATCCAGTAGCACATAGCGCAGAATAAAAACGGTAGGACCAACATGACCAGGTTTAAGGTGTCATAAGATAGGAAGGGACCCAAAATCATGGTCAACAGGGTCCCAAACTTGAACATGAACCCCGTAATAACTGCAAGTGTACCCCTCACATCCTTGTCAGCTATTTCTGATAAGTAATAATTGCTTACCTGAAAAAAATAAGGAAAAGTGATTAAACATCGATTATATTTTTTGGTAGTCTTTCATAATTAACACATTAGACGCTATGTCAGACAACGTTGTCCGACACTAAGGGTCCCGGGGTAGCTCGAAACTTGTCGAGCATCCTCGAAAACTGAAGTAAGCCAATCAACCATTAGTAATAGTTATGTAGGTACTCACTGTGCTGACCATTCCTGTTCCACAGCTCCATGAGAATGACGTAATGCACAACAGCCATGCTTTCAGAGCGAACACGACGATTATCTGGAAATATTGATAAGTACATACATTATTATTAAAACAAAATATAGGTAGGTAAGCGGTCGTTAGTTTAATGTTATTAAACGTTTAAATTAGGTAATCAACTTACACATGTGTGTAAGTGGGTAAACAGTGGCTACAAATAGATTTTTCATATTATATATTCTTTTGTAGAAATATTTTGTATAGGTACATAATTTAAAATAGATAGAGAATTTCGTATACGTCATGTAAACTAAAGCGTCGCATTCACTAGACAACGTTCAGCGCACGGCATGTTGCTCTAGAATCTAGAGGAAGAACATCTAGAGTCTAAATATTGAAAAGTCTGGGCAGAAGTTTTGAAGAGCAACGTTTCATGGTACTTGTTTCCTAAGCGTCACTACGTCTCCGCTCGACAAATAACAAACTGTACATCATATTGCGCTACAACAGCTAGCAACATCACTCGATGTTGCGCAATGCCATTGGACAATGGTGAGTTATGTGTTACGTACGCATCAAACATTGCTAAGTATGTGCATACGTGGATACGAGGCTTAAAGGTAAGCGTCCACAGGCCTGCATCGTACGCATCTCACGCATCGCATGTAACGGATTTTAGTTTTTCTTGTATAGAAACTCTTACAACTGCGTCCACTGATCCGGGTCTGATGCAGATCTGTGCACGCTTACCTGAAATTTGCGTGACGCATATGGTACAGAATAAAACTTTGTAAAAATAAATACATACAGGTCGAATCAAGGATTAAAGGAAAATACCTATCAGTTTGTTTAAAAAAATGAAGTACCAAAAATACCTACGCATTCCATGCCAGAATGAAATAAGCAAGCTGTGTTTGACGGTTTGTTCTCGCTAATCGACCATTGTTGAATAGACAAATATGGCTGAAATAATACCGTGCTGATGTCGATGACTCACTCAGTAACAGTTGATAGTACTCATTGGAATCATTAAATATTCTCATCGTCAACTCATTTATTATTTACTAGAACTATTTATGGGCATAGCATAGATAAGTAAGTAGGTCTATACTTCGCTACTATAAAAGTACTGAGCTGGCTATAAAACACTGAGATAAACCATTGAGTTTTTCGATTAACAAAGAACTATTTATTATTTGCATTAAAAAAAATCTTAATGCACACAATTATTTTTAACTGTATTCCTATTTAAGAAGTTATGGGGTGGAAGTATATAAGGGTTATGTAGAGAGAAGAGAGATAAATAGAAAATCTAGGTACACTTTCCATACGATATGTACTCGTAAGGAAAATGTACCTACATAGAAGGAAAACAATGGTGCGGGGATCTGTAGTGTTATTCTTATTAGAGGATGAAATAAGTTTATAAAAAATATAGTTTCGTTATGGATCATAAACACATAAACTCATAGGTCACAAATTGAGAACCTCTTTTTAAGAAGTAGATGTAGCTAAAAAAACTTACCGAGCCTAGTGCAATCGGTATAGCACTTCCCAGGATAGTAGCTCGTCTTCCAAACTTGTCTGCCAAGTACCCAGTAGCCAGGGTACCCACTGCAAAACCCACGGGATTCACAGCTAGCATCGTTGACATTTCATACTGAAAAGAGAACAGGCTATAGTTTTCATAAGTGTATAATCCATATAAGTGCCGTCACTGCCGTAGAAAGAATCTCATAGAAGTTGTTATTCTTCTTAACATACTGATTAACAAAATATTAAATACCTGAATCTCTACCTTATCTGGATTTTCTCTAATTTATACGGAATTGTGCCCAGTATATGGTAATAGGCTCACCCCTTATTACATGGGACTTACAACACAAATAGTGAAAAGTTTGTGAGTAATGCACCTCGGCCTTCGGGGATAAAAGGCGTGACGTAGCTTTACCTTATCCTTCGTGAAATAAATGTATAAATTCCGAAATCTTGGCCAATTGCCAATAAAATCGCATCACAGTATAGGTACGTGAAGCAAACCATCTGTTCTCCACAACCCATTCCTTTATAACTGATTAATTTGGCTAAAGTAACCAATAACAAGTCAAGCCAGCTTTACAGGATCACGATTTACGTATAATATAAACATGTATACTTGCATAAAATAACATCTATTTTTAAGTGTTTGTTACCTATTATACAACCGCATTATATCATTGACGTCATAGTAACTTCATCTATCAACGCACATTTTCCTGCTCTGTTTTCAAAATAGATTTTTCCTTTTAGCGAGATCCCTCCCCCCCCCCCCTTCCAAAAACACTAAACAGCCAGTAAGCCAGGATCTAAAGTAGATAGTAACATTATAATAACACCAAAACAATGAAATCTGGCGCGTCCCAGGACATAAACAAACTGTCTTGGATCCCGCAACGAAATAAATCAGAAGACATCAACAGAAGAGAAGAAAAACTTGCTTGTAGATATATGTTGTAATATTCTTACCGCATTAATATCTACGTTGGTCTCATTATTCTTGAACTTCGGCAGCACTGGTGTCGGCCAGGCAGAAGACACTCCCAGCGTCATCATTGCCATGGACACTGCAAACATATTTTGATGTCAATAACTCTATATACCCTTTTATGAAGGTCACATGATGGTAAGCAATCTCCGGCGCCGCCGCGAATGGACATACGCAACATCAGAGGAGTTACAAGTGCGTTGCCAGCCTCTTGGGGTTGTGCGGGTCTGCGGACGGCGAGCAAGGGTAGACCAGAACAAGACCCGTGCGTACGGTGTGTAGCGTTCTGCGCGTGGCTCAAGCCAACAGACACAGTCACCACAAATGGGGCCCAGTTGGGCTGATGCCGACCCGAAGTTGTAGACTGCCTAGCGGGTTACCGGGACTCCGGCTCGAAAAGCAGAAGTAGGAACGGGGTGGTGAGGGGGTTTTAGTCAGTAAGAGTCTAACACTCCTAAGAAGTTACAGGATGATTTTCCTCCCTCAAAAAAAGCCTTTATTGGTTAGGGATTTAAGAATTGTACAGTTGGGGTTTGGGAATAAGGGGGAGAATTGGGCCCCTGGTAACCTCATACAGACGACAAAACACAACGCAAGCGATACTTCACGCTGATTTTATAGACTACTCAAATCATAATCGGTTGCCAATACGAATAAGAGTAATTACAGAAAGATATAAATCTACTGCTAATACTAATAATTATTTACGTTTTTAAGAATGTAACTGATATATTATGTTTTTAGGTTTTAAATATGGATTTCCAGAACATTTATCAGCGCAATCTAGCCTTTGTTGACTGACAGATAAGCAGATTGTAACGTCAGAACATTAACTTATGTTTATGAATGGGAATCAGGTCACATTGACGTGTCTAAACCTAGACTAAACACTAAAGTGACAATAGAGCGAAACGGCGCGCTAGGGCCATGTAACGCAATAATTTTTAAGTAAATGAAAATGGAATTCCTCTTTTAGACAGTTTTTGTCTAATTGGACTTGGATCTTCAGTTCTTCAGAACGTGATGAACTTAAAAGCCTGATCTGGTAAAACCATCCCTGGTAGGATCACTCCTAAGATCTTGGTAACAAGTAAATAAATCAATTGTAGTGTAGCTATTTTAAGTGAAAAGTTTTTGAGACAAACGGGAAGTCACAAATTGTATCTAGTTTTGAAATAAAGAATTATACTAGTGTTTCCAAAGTCAAGAGTATTTTCCTCTTTAGTGTCTGAAAACCCCTTTCTCTTCATACTAAGACTGGTTTATATTTTTCGTCGGTCTTGATTTAAAGTATATAATTAACTGCAGTAAAAACTGGTTTCCTGCCGTTCTTGCTTTAACCGAGACATTAAAGTACATGGTAATACTTCGTTATTGACATACAAAAGTAAAACGTTTGTCAAGTTAAGCCTTTCACTGCCAACAAAAACTGTTAAAGGCTATTCCTCCACTAGTGTCGGACAACGTTGTCCGACATGGCGTCTAATGTGGTAATACCTAATTAACTTTACTAAATATTGATACCAATTTGACTACATTAATGGCTGACACCTGACTGACAACCTGCTGTCGCACAACGTAAAGCGGGTTCGATTCCCGCATGGAGCAACTGTGTGATCCACATGTGTGATGTGGATCATACAAAGTTGAATTGAAATCACATACACATGTGACATAAAATTGTATGTGTACACACGACACAGGAAAAAATCCTAGAGTAGGGCAACTTTATTAAAAAATCATAATAATTACATTATTTGTTAACGTTTAGAATGAAGTAAGCAACGTAAGCATAATTGACGAAATGTAAAAGAAAATACTGAAATCATGTCTATTAGTAGGTACTTAATCAACTAAACTTACCTGACAGCGTCACCAAATAGAGCTTCTTTCTGTTTCCGTTCTCCATTATCTGCACAAAGAAATCTTTGTTTAATTGTATACCTACTTTAGCAATCTGAAATAGACACGTACAAATATAATATAATTGGTTTGTAGGCGTATAGTGACGGCAGAATATAATACCACCTTCTCTCTTTCCCAAAAGCAAAATAAGGTACTAAAAACTAAACATTTAAAAAAGACTGGACAACAGCGCTCTCTGGTAAACCCATTTAAACTGAGATCTCTAACCCGTCTGCCAAGCGTGGAGATTGTGACAACCCCTCTCATACGTATAGAGGAAGCCTAAAGTCCAGAATCTAGGAGTATCAGCCCTGGAATACTGTGCAATACCTAGTACAGATACTGCACCTTGGTCACAGGCTGTGTATCTTGTTATTGTTCATGAACAAAAAGAAAATCGTTAGTAGCGTTAAGCTGCGCTACTGTGTAGAGTAGAATATCATTTCATGTATAAATGAAAATTATGTTTCGTTATATCGAGTATCAAATAAAAGTCAACTGTACCGGTCAAAATTTAATAATACCTTTAGATTCAGTACGAAATCTTACAGAAAGGTCCGTAGACTTCCCTGATACTGGAACGCGAACTGAAAATTAATTATTTTAAGTCTCTCACGCAGACCAGATAAAAAAATACACTGGAGCTCTGAATAATAGATAATAGTACCGACCTATAATCGATTGTAATATTTATTTATCTATACTGTTCATGCAATAAAAAGTGGCAAAATTAATATAATCTAAGGAGAATCATGTAAAAGATCTTGCAATGTAAAGTGCTGGAACGCGATACCATGTAGCGTAAAGTTCTAAATCTCATTGAATGCCATTTGCTTCGCGAATTTGAACTCTATGTAATCTCTATTAGAATTAAATCAGTACATTAGATAATAATTAACTAATACTGTATTACCTTGACAATGAACCATGTAATCAGCGGTAAAGAAACAGTGGGTACGGAACGGACCGTAATGTTACATTCCGGTTTTCTCTGTCAGCCAAATGTGAGGTTATGTTTTGACTTTTATGTTATGACACCGATGGCAAGATAAGTGGTTTCCTCGAATTAATAATGTAAACTGTCTATAAATATATCGAAAATCCAGAAGTAACAGAGGTCAAATCATGGGCAATCATTTTGTAGTGATTGAAGAGATTAGAATTGAAGAGTGAACGCCTAAATTAATATTATCTATTAGGTTTCCCTAAATGTTTGTGGAAATCCCGTCCGAAGCTTTATCGCTCTAAATGTTAAAGCAAAATAATAATTAATCGCTACTCACGGTCTTATCAATAAAGTACGACAAACTAAGCTCATAACTTGTGCTTCTCTATTTAATAAAAATAAATCAATTTCACAAAAACATTGGACACACGACCACACGCGATTGTTTTATGAACATTTTATGTGATGCTTTCGGTTTTCGTATTTAATTAATTAGTTAGCGAAAATAAATGCCATGAACACGTCCGACCCCGATGCTCGTTTGTTTATTACTGATTTGAAAATGGAATGAGTTTTCGAAGCACAAGGACAGACTGATTATAATAAAAAAGCAGACGGGCTATGACACATTGCAATTTGCAATTGCCTCGTTCAGACGTAAAGCCAAGTAGGTACAATAACCGGCGCGGCGTATCTTTGAGTTTTCAATTAGGAATTTAATGTAAACAACTACCATGTATGTATGAAATAAATGTATGTTTTCACTCATCTGCAAAATAAGTGTATTTTCGTACAACACTGCTTTCGTAGAGTTTCACATCTGGTTTAATTTTTAAAGAAACTCGACACTTGAAATTGATGCAAACCAATATGCTACATATTTGCTTTCTTTTTGGTACCTTGCTATCGTACGCATCATTTAAAATATGACTCGACATAACAACATAATTTTAGTCCATCTCCAGAACTCTAGATTAAATGTGAACAAAAATTAATCTAGATTAAATGTGAACAAAAATTAATCTAGATTAAATGTGAACAAAAATTAAGCCATCTTAAGTAAGTGACGTTTTTAATTCCCACGAAGGTAAATTAATGGAGAAACTAGGTACCTACTAGTTTCGAGTCACAGAGGGACTTTTCATAATGAGCAGCGTGCGCAGACGCGGCGACGTCGTGCAGCCTACATAAATAAACCGTGATTTTTTGTTAATTTAGTACCTATGTCTTACGATAGTTATTATAAAAGTATATTAGTATTCAGGATTATCGAAGAAATCTCAACTTCACAAAAAATTATCGGGAATCACTACCGAGGCCTTACTCTGCAGTCGTGCTTACAACTGCTCTACCAACGAGGCTACCACCTTTACCTAATATCCGTACTTTTGCTAGTACCTACAAACCATATTATCTGGGGGCACGCCAGTGCCCCCGCCATGTCGAGTAAAGAAATGCGGCACGGCCGTACCATCCTTTTCTCTAAGTTTTGTGTTCCCTAGTTTACAGTTAAAATAATATGAAAATTTCTTTTGAACCCATTTGCTTAAGAACTTAAGTACATATTTATTATTTATTTTGGGTCATTGCTCTTTAAATTAATAGATATAAAATTTAATCCTTTAAAAAGGACGCACCAAAATCAGTTTAGTCATTCTCGAGATAAGCGTGTACTGCACAAACACATTAACATAAAACATACATATAGACAAATATGACAAGAAGCGGAAAATAAAAGTTTGGCAAATTCGATAAAGTACCTACTTTAGGTACCTATTTTTCACTAGTAGAAAAGATAACTTTTAACGACAAATCATAAAAAATAACCACCCCGGGATTAGAACTCACCACACCCTATCATTAAATCGATGAACAGGAATAAAAAAGTTCTAGCTGAAGCGAAAGAAATACATTAGGAACGTAAAAATACGTGCTTCATATTCTCTGCCTACCGCAATAGGAGATGGAGAGCTTGAAGGTATCTATGAATGAATTTATGAATATCACTAATACAAATAACAATAATATTATTAGCTACCTTTAACACTGAATAAGATATACACAAAAGCTCTTTAACTCTTTACACCACAAACTATTCACTAATTTAATTTAATTCCTTACAAACGCTAAACACTGAAACCTGCGTATACGCAGATGTTGCCCGTTCTAAGGGCTACAGTACACTAATTAGAAGGCCAACATCGATTCTCTTTTATATAAAGGTAGATTCCCAAAAGCGGTATCTCGATGCCACCGGGACTTTTTTTGTGAGGACATGAACACACCTTTAAAAGTCCCT
Organism: Spodoptera frugiperda; assembly: GCF_023101765.2. NCBI lineage: Eukaryota > Metazoa > Arthropoda > Insecta > Lepidoptera > Noctuidae > Spodoptera > Spodoptera frugiperda. Next base: position 9,693,894 of record NC_064237.1, read on the forward strand.
CCCAACGGCTTATAAAGGCGGGGTTCACCGCTATCGTGGGCCATGACCCTAAAATGTTTTATCTTGTACTGACAACTATGTACGTTAGATTAGTAAAATTTTTATTGCACCTTGCATAACTTTGATAGGAAATAAACTTTGATGTTAGAGTTAAGGTAGGTTCAGCTCCCGGACTGCCCCGGAATGACCCGGACTTACCGGGGCTCCGGCTCGAAAAGCAGGAGTAATAACGGGATGGTTTTTAGTTTTAGTCAGTAAGAGTCTGACACTCTCTCTCGCTTCACCCAAGGCAAAGATTGAGAGAGAGAGAGAGAGATTTAGCCCCTTAAAGAAATGGAAGGTCCTGCTTCCAATTAGTCGGTTTTTATTACAAGATTTAATCGACCTGCATGTTATTACAACGTCACGCCTATTGTTTCTGAATTTATATTGTAACAGGACGAGACGTGGACATCGTATTTTAGGACTGTGTACTTGCCATTACAATGTGTACCTTACTGCCGCACTCAGAGACTTTTAATGATTACTAAAACTATTCCTTAGTAACGATTTTGTATCGAAAACAATTGCTAAGGATTGGGTTAAGTAACCGTTAAATAGAGTCATTTAATGGTTACTTAACTGTGTGGCAGTTAGATTGGATTGCTTGCTTGTTTATTAAAACTATAAAAGCTTAGGTAATCCGTAGGGGCAGTGTAACTATACTCAAGATATCCTAATAGGCTACCCCATTTATTATTTATTGATTATTTTAAATTATTATACACGTATTTTTTCTCACGGAAACAAATACTTTCAAAGATAATATTGATTTGAAATATTGCGTGACGTCACTTCTAGGTAAATTTTATAAGTAGAAATGACATTTTTGCTCTCAACTTTAATTTGTATTGTTATCTAATGTGACAAAATAAAAAAATACGTGTCTAATATTTATTCATTACCTAACTGACGGACTGAATAGATTTTTAATTTTCATACCCTGTCATCATCCCTATTGGTTTATCTGTCCCCATTATAATATGAGAAAGTCTATTGTCATATTTTGAACCTTCGTGTTTTTATGAATAAAATGGTTTATTCAGGGGATACCATAACGGAAAAGATTGTATCTTAAACTTCATGTTAGGTATTTTAAATTGAATTTATCTTATTAATTCGATCTAATTTACTACATAGACAAGTACAGTAGCCGATCGCTCTACCTTTGCGCACAGCTTTTCGCTTACCGTATATCAACAAATGTTGCCAAGTATCAGATAACAACATTGAAATATTTTGTCAACTGATAAAGTCACAAATATTGTGCTCTAATTATGACGTAAAGATTTCAGCATACAATAAAAAGTACAGGCTTAAGTAAATTATGACCGGTATTTGATTAAAATATAATTATCCTTTATTTATTATAAAACAAAGTCCCGTGCCGGTTTTCTGTTCGTGAAATTTTGTGTCGGAAATTTTCTGCAGGGAAAGAATAAAAGAAAATTAGAATTACCTATTGTAATTAGAAGTACCTACTGTACTATATGTATATTAGTATAACCATGTAGGTACATATTATTATGTTGTGGAAACCTGACTGTTGCCATGTTGTGCAACGAATCGCGGATGCCAATTCCTGCATGGAACAAGAATTTAAGTAAAGTGATTAATGTGAACCACAAATTGTTTTTCAATATGTTATTGTATAGGTTTTGTGAGTAGTTGTTTGTAAACGCGTCTACGATCTAGGTCTCCACGGTCCACGACACAGGAATACTAAATTTAAATGTTTTGAACATCAAAGTTTTATTGACAAAAAATTAATAATGGCCCACGTTGTTTTTTAATAATTATAGTCATCATTATCATTGCAATCAGACGCGTACTGCTAAACAAAGGGCTTCGTTTTAGTCCTACGCCACATCGAACGATAGCTCGCCAACTGCATTCATTGAGTCCCCACGATTCTAATGATGTCGTCAGTCCACCCAGCAAAAGACCTGCCGCAGATTGCAAAGGTCCGTAGTCCGAAATCGCCACTCGAGCCTGTTAATTCATTCCACTTAAAACGAAACATAAATAAAAGGTTTATCAATATCAATGAATGACATTGTTCTTTAGTTTATACTCAAATAAAATGTTTCGTCGTTATTCTTAGAATTCTGCAAACTGAATATTTATAGATTAACAAAGACTGAATTTGTTTTATGTCCCAAATTATACGTAACTCTATTTGAAATAATATAAAGTAAACAAAAGAACAATAGCCGCTTGTTATGTTAGATATCGTTTTTTTTTTTAATGTTTGTTAAGCAACTGTTTAATCCGATTAGTTATTTCTTTCTGCCTACTCTCAAAGCGTCCGCCCGACTTTATATAAAATGTTTTTAATTACCTATTATTTAGGAAAGATACTTAAATTTTAACACACTTTTATTATTGTTTTTTATTATTCAGTTCTGTTTGTTTATTTATTTTCATTTCGTATTTTTTTGTAATGACAACAATTTTACAGAAGCAAAAAGACTTATACTCATGTCATGTTTTATATTGTCAGTCAACTTAACAAAAAAAAGTCATTTCGAAAGTGTCGTGTGGCATTGGTGTATCTTCATGTTGAATTATCGCTAAAATTTAATATTCTATTGAATAGTTACAATGTCGGAGCATGTGTTACCGGCCGAAGAGCCGATTAGATTTGTAGCTCCAATAATTCAAGATAATCCCACAGGATGGGGCCCCGCCGAAATGCCGGAGCAATTTCGAGACATGCCTTACCAACCTTTCAGTAAAGGTGATCGTTTGGGTAAAATAAGTGATTGGACTGTCGTACAGGACAAGAAATATCAAAGTAAGTTTAATACTTTATACAACTTCTGTTTACAACTCTGAAATATTGTTCAAAAAGTTAATATTCTTTGAGGTTATGATGACGTTTTTTGCAACAGCATTTCTTGGTCTTATGCTGAACCATAGTGTATAGAAGTGACAGTAGATCTTATTGAGACGACTTCTGAGAGTTTAAATACAGATAAATTGTGAAACAAATGTATGTGATATGATACATTATGACAGAGTAACCTACTCTAATATTGGTGTTAATTTCTCAAATCAAATAAATAACATATTGCTACCCATTCTAATTGAGTTTCATTAATTTTCAGATAAGTATGCCTCTCAATTCGGCGCTGGTTCGTCGTACGCATACTTCCACGATGAAGATGAGAGTACTTTCCATCTGGTGGATACTACAAGGGTGCAGAAGCCTCCATACCAGCGTGGCCGTGCTCGCGGACAGAGGGGCCGCGGTGCCAGGGGCGCGCGCACGCCAGGCGGCATGACTACCCTCAACAAGGGTAACTACATGAGGAATGTAAGTTATTTACTCTCTACACCATAAACTTACATAATTTTAGTACCATTCAGTTTTTGTAACTAACTATAATGTCATATACTTGATGAATTATGAGTACTTGGGTTGTCATGGTAAAGTTGTCCATTAATGAAACCAGCTGAACATTCCAAATATTGAATCATATAGAAAACAATAAATGAGTAAACCTTCCAATTCAATTAAAATGATTGAGTTGAAAATACATAAAAAGTTAAGCTTAGCTAAGAAATATACTTTCATATATAATATTAGTGGGGATTTATATGCTTTACTACAATATAATGACAGGATTATGTGATTATTTTCACCAAAAACATAATGTTGTTTATGTACTAACTTTTAACATTTTTTCATAAGAGAGTTAACTTTACAAAATTCATAAATAATCCTTTGACTGAAAACAGAAAGGTTTTGTTTGAGTTTAGAAAGGTTTTGTTTAATGAGATCGAAACAAAATCACATTCAGCACTCTGAGATGTTTTGATCTTGTTAAACATATAGTAAACTCGTACTGACCCCACACTAAGGTCCCAAAAATCTGTTGAAAGCGAGCTGTTCTTACAACACTGGTCAGTGATGTCCAGATTAACAGCTAACATGTCAATTTTGATGCAAACTGAAGTGTTAATTTCTAATTTTCTTTAATCCTAGCAACGGGATCGTAAACTTGGCAAGAGGTGGGGCCAGAGAGGTGCTCCGATGAAGATCCGTGATGCTTCCGTCACTGTACGACCTACCTGGGTCACCATTGAGGACATGGACTTCCCTCGTCTCGCTAAGTTGTCTTTGCCAGGAATTAAAGAAGGTACAGTATCAGTTTATTAATTTATGATCCAACAACTATTGCTTGTAATAATTTTAATGAACATTGATCAGTCCCTATTTTTACCGACTTCACAAAAAGGAGGAGGTACTATGTTCGGCTGTTTGTATGTTTTTTTTTTTTTTTTTTTTTGTATGTTTGTTCATCGAATACTCCGTCAATTGTTGACGGATTTTCAAAATTCTTTTTTTGTTCGAAAGTAGATAGTTCTGAGGTGGTCCCATTGTCACCAAGTTAGGATCTGATGATGGGATCTTAGAGAAATCGAGGGAACTCCTCAAATATTATAGGGAACTATATAGTGATTTTGGTATAATCATCTAGAATTGAAGCATTTACAGTCAAAAAGTAACCTTTGAAGAGGTGGAACTGATGAAGAAGACCAGAAATGGCCAATGGAACTTCATACTCACATAGAAATCACAATAAAGTTACACTCCGTCAATTGTCGACGGATTTTCAAAATTCTTTTTTTGTTCGAAAGGAGATAGTTCTGAGGTGGTCCCGTTGTTACCAAGTTAGGATCTGATGATGGGATCTTAGAGAAATCGAGGGAACTCCTCAAATATTATAGGGAACTATATAGCGATTTTGGTATAATCATCTAGAATTGAAGCATTTACAGTCAAAAAGTAACCTTTGAAGAGGTGGAACTGATGAAGAAGACAGAAATGGCCAATGGAACTTCATACTCACAAGAAATCACAATAAAGTTATACTCCGTCAATTGTCGACGAATTTTCAAAATTCTTTTTTTGTTCGGAAGTAGATAGTTCTGAGGTGGTCCCATTGTCACCAAGTTAGAATCTGATGATGGGATCTTAGAAAAATCGAGGGAACTCCTCAAATATTATGGGGAACTATATAGTGATTTTGGTATATTCATCTAGGATTGAAGCATTTACAGTCAAAAAGTAACCTTTGAAGAGGTGGAACTGATGAAGAAGACAGAAATGGCCAATGGAACTTCATACTCACATAGAAATCACAATAAAGTTAATTAAGTGACTGTGACAATACAAATAAATAAAGTAGTTATTGAGATAGAGAATTTTACATGATTTTAACCGACTTTTTAACTAAAAAGTGTGAAATAAAATACTTTTTACAAAAAAAAATAAACCGACTTCACTAAAAAAGTTAAAAATAACTTTAATTTCGGAAGTCGGTGTAACAAACAAATAATACCGAGAAACACCGACTTCCGAAATTAAAGTTATTTTTAACTTTTTTAGTGAAGTCGGTTTATTGTCCTTTGAGTTATTTTGCCTTTCTTTTTAATATTGTACAGCCCTTAATATACTGTAAATTAAGTTTATATAAGTCAGCTAGATGTTTAGTAGTAGTAGCAGCTCAGAACTATTATTATTTTTGAATAAAACCAAACCAAGTAGTAATCTACTGATGGATTTGGCAACATTATTATCTAACTGTCCAAACTATAATTATTATGTCATGTTAAAAGTATTCAACTAAAATTACCTAAATCCCACTAACATGTTCTTCTTAGTCGATACACTCTTGGCAGAGTGGTTGTGGTCGTTATGTAGGTTTAGCGGAAAGCTTGACCATTGGTCACTACTCCTCACACACTGCTGTTTTCCTCGTGCATTCTAACCAATGTATTATACTATTCCAATTGGCTGGCTTAGCACAATTTTTGTTTAATTTTTTATCTCACTTAATATATTTAATTTTAGTGTAGTTAGATTATGGTAATTATTCACTGGCTGTATATTTTACTTTATTCACTATTACAATGATACTAGATTATTAAGTGATGTGGTGACCACACCCATACTGTTCATGAGAATGTCGTTTTCAGACGCCGTCAGAATATCGTTTTCCCTTAGTACGAGTTGCCTTTACGTTTATAGTAATCGAAACGAGAACGCGTTCAGTCCCTCTGATCGTTGGTTTAATGGATACCGCCAATCAGAGCGCCGAACGCGCTATCGTTTCGATTACTTTAAACATACAGCAAAATCATACTAACGGTATTGTCCACTGCTGAACATAGGCCTCTCCAATAACTTACCACTAACACAGTATATAATTTTGATATTTATACTGTGCCACTGAGCTACTTGCAACCATATTTAATTTTATCTATTCTACTTTGAAATTGTTACAGGTGAAGACATCGTGTGCTGTGGTACATTGGAGTACTATGACAAAGGCTACGATCGTGTCAATGTGAAACACGAGAAGGCGCTGCAGCGTATCGATCGTATCTTCCATACGGTAAATACACAATAATATAAAACTTTTTATTCTGAGCCAGGGGTAGCCTAAGAAAGATTATTTGATTATTTCGGAATTGAATGTCTCTCATGACACTACACAATAGCATGCTCAACTGGGTTCAACTGAGCATACATGATCATAAGTCCATAGGGTAAAAAAAGTCCATAGGGTTAAGTTGAAACCATTTATGTTGCGGTTACTATTAAATTTACATCTTTATCCCAATGGGCTTACGATTCGATACCCCATAATAAATAAAGTTTACAATAAATTTAGACTATGTGCTTTATTTTTTTATTGGAAGTAATAAAACAATAATAAATAGGTAACTGAAAACATTTTATTCACTTCTTATATCCTAATTAATTGTTTTACACATTGTTGTAGGTGACTACTACTGACGACCCTGTGATCCGACGGCTCAGTAAGACGGTGGGCACGGTGTACGCCACCGACGCCATCCTGGCCACCATCATGTGCTGCACCCGCTCCAACTACTCCTGGGATATTGTCATTGAGAAGATTGGTATGTAGCTAAACTATTAACACATAAATATTTATAGAATTACTGCCATACTCAGTTATATAACCCATGATATGCTGGAACGCAGCTCTACACAAGACAACAACTGTGTTTTCTATTCAGGTGCATATACTGACAGAGGTTAATGTATACTCAATCCAGTCCTTAGGATTTATTTTTGGAACAAATCGTTATTACATAAACAACAAGTTTACGAACATGCAATTTCATCTGCACATGACACCCGTTGCGTGGCAGCCGGTTGCCCAGCCACCGCGCCAACCATGCAGAATTGCAGTGTTACCACGTTTTTCTTTTAATTTACATAATTGCTATTTGTTTCATAAAGGTGACAAGCTGTTCTTCGACAAGCGTGACAACACTGAATTTGACTTGTTGACTGTGAACGAGACCTCGGTGGAGCCGCCGACTGATGATGGCAACTCCATCAACTCGCCGCGTAACCTCGCGCTCGAAGCTACATTCATCAACCACAACTTCAGCCAACAGGTCAGATATTTATATTCCCATTTTGATCTAAGTAATAAGCAAATGCAACAAGTACATTATACATGAGAAGCTGGAAGTTAGTTAGTATTCTGAACACAATACCAAAACAAGCAGAGCTGCTCAAATTAACATCTTGAACTGGATTTTTAAAAACTTTTAAACAATGTGCAAATATGTATTATGTTTTAAATGCACTGCATACAATTTATAAAACATGTAAGTTTTACAATACTCTCTACATACAGAATCTATGAAGATAATATGTCAACAATTTGTGTATCACACAAAAAAATGTTCCATGCGGAAGTCTATCGCACGTCGCGTTGTGCAATGCCCAGCCACTGCGCCAATCGTACAGCCTAACAAGTTTAATAAAACCAAAGACATCAGTCTTTGGTTTAATTAAATACTGATATAGCTAATTTACTGTTTAATTAATCTACAGGTATTGAAGAATGGTTCCAACGAGCCCAAGTACAAGTTCCCCGAGCCAAATCCGTTTGTGTCTGAGGAGGAAGAAGGTGAGGTAGCCTCCGTAGGGTACCGCTACCGCAAGTGGAACCTTAACAATGGAGTGGTAAGTTGTATATTTGACTACATATAACTTTAAATCAAATATTCGGTATCTCTTGGTTATAAGTTCCGACATAGCTCAAAATTAGTCTGACACTCTCAAATATTATATAAGACTAAAACATAAAATGTATCACCTACTAAATACAGTTACAAACTCCATTATAATATGTAAAATACTATATCTTACTTAGCAGTTGAGTTTGAAATAATTATAGCAACGAAACAATAGTAAATCTAATATGATAACAATTTTTCAGACTTTGTACAGTGTATAGTGGCATTACTTGCCATAATGTGCACCTCTGCCTACCCCTTCGGAAATTAAAGGCGTGACGATATGTATGTATGTTTTTCAGACTTTGGTAGCTAGATGCGAACATGACGCTGTGATGCAGGGGCCTCAGAATGAGACCCAGTTCTTGAGCATCAAGGCTCTGAACGAATGGGACTCTAAGCTGGCCAACGGAGTGGAGTGGCGTCAGAAACTCGACACCCAACGTGGTGCCGTACTCGCTAACGAGCTGAGGAACAACTCCTGCAAGCTTGCCAAGTGGACCGTGCAGGTATGAACAAGTCAAAATAAGTGTGTCTATTATTTGCCTAACATAATATCGATAGATGGAAACTGAAACCGATAAAAAACACCCGTGCTGTGGTTCTGTAAAAGGTTTTGGTTAAAGAATGTCTCTCTTTTTTGTTTGTTATTAATTATAACACATTTTATTTATCAGTTTATTGGTAAACTGGTCATATTGCCAACAGATTACCACGGCTTATGTAAATTTTAGCATTCAATATAGTAAATTGTCAAACACGAGATCCCAAGCAAGGCTCGGATACTGGTTAAATTTTCAAACCGCTATTATGTACTTGTACGCAAAACCTTTTAGAGCGAGATCCCAGAGCTGTCAGACATATCTTATTTTTACAAGCATTTAACCTTCGGCTTATAGTAGTCTTGTATATACTTTTTAATGCCTTAATGTTTGTAAAGCTTGCCGAGTGACACCTGTGCAGGTACCAGTTGAGAAAGGTAACTAAAACTTAGACTCACTTAACTTAAATTTTTATGTCTGATTTTAATATATGTTTTGTAGAATATTACTCTGAAATCATATTAAAAAAATCAGACATTTTCCATGGACCAAAACTTTTATCAGACGCTTTAAAGCTCTAAAAAATAGTGCGCCTTACAAAATTGTAATAGCAATATATGTGAGGTTGGAGAGAAATATCTTTTCGACAAAGCAGTAGCACATTTGTAACATTCACGATGGTAATCACGTTCGTGCAAATTATCTGGTAAAACTATGATGATTTGTACTACTGTTTTGCATTACAGGGGCACCATATATTGCTATTACAATTTTGTAAGGCGCACTATTTTTTAGAGCTTTAAGCCGTCTGATAAAAGTTTTGGTCCATGGAAAGTGTCTGATTTTTTTAATATGATTTCAAAGTAATTATATTCTACAAAACATATATAAAAATCAGACATAAAAATTTACGTTAAGTGAGTCTAATTTTTAGTTACCTTTCTCACCTGGTACCTGCGCAGGTGTCACTCGGCAAGCTTTACAAACATTAAGGCATTAAAAAGTATATACAAGACTACTGTAAGCCGAAGGTTAAATGCTTGTAAAAATAAGATATGTCTGACAGCTCTGGGATCTCGGACCATTACATTGGGTTTCGTTCGCGAAACCGGTTTTTTTAAACCGGTATTTGGAACAGTATTTTCATAAAGGTTTTTTCGGATTAAACGGTTTAGAGCAATAAAAACCGGTTAATACGTCGCACATCAAAGAAACGCCCCGCGCTGTTCAGATTATATTCAATAATAATATTTCAACGCGTGTACCGACATGCCCCTCGTCGAATAAACCGGTTAATTTAGGTTAAATAAAGTTCTTTAAATGTTCACGTTCTTAAGAAAAGTTCGGAGGAAAACCGATATAAACCGGTATTTTTTAAACCGGTTCCGAGCCTTAATCTCAAGGGATCGAGACAGTAAAAACTTGAATCAGATGCAGGAATGCTAAAGTCATTTTTGCGGCCAACACCGGTACTAAAATCTAATTCTATATTATTTTTATAATTTTACAGGCTCTGCTAGCGGGCTCCGATCAGATCAAGTTCGGTTACGTGTCCCGCGCCCAAGTGCGTGACAACTCTCGCCACGTGATCCTCGGCACGCAACAGTTCAAGCCGCACGAGTTTGCGGCACAGATCAACCTGTCCATGGACAACGCTTGGGGCATCCTACGGTGCATCATCGACATCTGTATGAAGCAGAAAGATGGTAAGTATTTCATAATAACCTTATACAAGGATTTTCTCCTGTGTCGTTGATGAGCCGGAACAACAATTTGTGGAGCACACAGTTGTTCCGTGTGAATCGAACCCGCGATACGTTACATAGCACCCGATTGCCTAACCAATGTGCTTGTCAACTTTATAGTTTTGGAATAGAAATAAAAATTCGATGACAAAAATTTACAGATCCAAGTAACTTGATCTTCTAGCGATATGTTCTTAAACACCATACTATCATGAAATTTAAATATTCCAGGTAAATATCTAATCATGAAGGATCCCAACAAGCCTCTGATCCGCCTGTACGACATCCCGGACAATACTTTCGAGTCGGACGCCTCGGAGGAGAGCGGAGACGAACAAGCAGACACTCCCTTCGCACCACTCTACTCCTACGGGAACACCAAGAGAATTTAGACCTACCATATTATTATAATATTCAACTCTAAAGACATTTCTTCAAAGTCTATTCTCTCTTGTACTCCCGTTCTATTATTGTATAGCTGTTAATAGACTCCACATCTTCCGGAAGCGTGGCAATCTGTATAGGGTTGCCATTAATATAAGGTTCAGGTAATCAGTATGTATTTCATATTTTTATTCAGCCGAATACAATTTTATAGTCACATTTTGGTTTTTATTTTGATCTGCAGACAGTCTTTTCATATTACTACTTATTCTAGATCATAACTAGATAAACTTATTTGTTTTGTACAACGTTTGACAACAACCAATTACAACTTTTTATAACAATGCATGTAAATGTACAGTTTATAACAATACCTAATTACATATACTTAAACAAACTTTAATAAATTTTACTAAAACAAAAATGCCTCTTGGAGTGTAAATCTTTTACGAAATAACAGATACGGTTATTTCATTGGCCACAAAATACAATTATCGGCTTGTTCTCCCGAGACATAACTATGAGTCCTTGAGTAATGAGCGCGTGCTTATTTTCCTTTCAAACATCTATGTATGTACTATCGTTTCTCACACTTTGGAGTTGTTAAATACTATTCTCACGGCGAAAGTTTGAACAAATAGTAATGTCGCGGGAAATCATCAAAAATCTTTATCATGCACCACTCACGTTTAAAATACTTTTTTTTTTTGAGGGGAATATCATCCAATGACTTCTCCCGCCTTGGGCGAGGCGAGAGGCAGTGTCAGACTCTTACTGACTAAAAACCACCCCGTTCCTTACGCTTACGTTTAAAATACTGGAATGCATAATCTTCTCACTAGGCCTTTTCAATTTTCTCTGTATTCAGTGCTTGCGCCTCGGGACGCTGGTCTTGTATGTTAGTTGTAACCTCTTCTAAAGTTTTACCTTTCGTCTCTGGTACAAAGAAATAAATAAAGAATACACCGACGTAGCCTATAAAGGCGAAAGACCAGAAGACCATGTAATGGCCGCAAGCATCTTTCATTTGCTGGTAACATTTTGTGACTAGGAAACTTAGGATACAGGCTAACATTGTGGCCGTGCTTGAAGCTACACCTTTGACGTTGACCGGGAACAACTCTGCTTGAAGTACGTAAGGTAGGTTCCCAACACCAACTGCGTAGAGGACGTTGAACCCTAGAATACCGACGAGTGGCATCCAGGAGATGGCCCGGGAAGTTTCCTCGCTGACTTGTACCGTATCCTGGAGGAAGAAGTATAGGCCTACTAGTGTCATGGCAACTGACACTCCGAGACAAGATATGGACAGAAGAATTCGCCGCCCGAACCATCTTGACAAGAATGTTGCGCCGATACCTGGAAATAGAAGCAGGTAATTTTTATAAGGATGAAATACAGCTTTCTGAAGAGTTGTGTCATATCTAAATGTAATTGTATATCTCTACAGTAGGTATAAGGGTTACGAATTATGGAAGGTAGATGGGCCTGTCGATTTTGAGAAAAGATGTGTTAAAACGCACACTGATCTGTAGTACAATGAAAAATATGTATATTTGATTTGTTTCTAAAAATGTGACAATACCTGCCCCCAACTGCACGAATCCATACACGATACTAGCGATGGGCCCCGACACGAAGTTGCTCTGTCTAAATATCGGCTCCAAATACGACTGTATTACTAAAATACCAGTCATGTACTGCAGTAGTTTCAACCCTGTAAGCAAAATAGGTGTAAGTAGTAGTGTCGATAAATAAAAAAAGTAAATGTACCATGTGCTACCTCCTGAAGTAATAATTTATCCCTATCGGACTTATTTTATCAGTCTAGGTATATTACTAAAACATTAAAAGTTAAAAGACTGATATTTACGCGTCTATCACTATTATACATACATATTACAATGTAATGACAACCAGTAACAATTCAAGCGAAGGACTTCTGATATCATACACGTACAGGGAGTACCTAAATATGTTCAAATGTACTTAGATAAATCTGATAAAAAAGTCATGTGTCATCACATATATGCAGAATACACTAATACTACCTACATACAACGTGTACCGTGTATGTTCTTCAATAAAGATAAATTTTAACTAACAACTTGTATTAACAAAGGTTTTGAGGGGGTCATCATCCAATGACTTCTCCCGCCTTAAGTAAGGCGAGAGGAAATGTCAGACTCAGGCTCTACTCCTGCTTTTCGAGACGGAGCCCCAGTAACCCGTAGTTAGTCGGAGATCCGGGTTCACATTAGCCCTACTGCGCGGAACACGACGCGCCCTGCGCACTGGTGGTTAGGTACATGGTAGAGCTGCATTGGGCTCCTGTCTACCGTTTCGGAAAATAAAACGAGTGATTTTATGTTAGTATCATAAATATAACAAATTCATTGGCTTAAGTAGCGTTCGCCATTCTCATAGTCATAGGATAATAGGATCTTTTTCCAGACCAAATTACCAATAGCAAAGATCCCAGTTACAATTCGAAGTTGAACGTAATGTTATTGTATTCGATCTAGTCTCTCCTTTGACGACTGACGCAAGGCCTTCTAAAAGGCGGAAGAACAAACAAATCCTATGAGTTCTCTTAAATACACACGGAATTATTTTCAAATAAGAAACTACAAACATTGATAATGAACGACCTTATCATCGCGTTTAGTTAGTTGTTAATGTTATTATGATGTAAAAGTTATGTTGTATAAGCAAAGAGTATAATAAGTACCTATAGGTGTATAAGAAAAAAAAACAATCCTCCAAACATATTAATTCCTCCTTTTTTTGAAGTCGATCCAGGAGAGTTCCAAGCACGAATGCTAAAGGTAACCGGTCTATCCTTTGAGCATCAAAAGGCGTAGGTATTAAGGTAACATTAGTGTTAAAATTTACGATGATAGTTACGTGTCTTTTTTCCGTGAGGAAACCTTCAAAAATTCCCTAGTTTTTAAGGAGAAAGACTAGGAAGTATGAAATTACCTTACTAAATTTCACCACCATCAGCGACTATAAACTGCAATTAGTGGTCCCTAGAGTCTAGAGCCCTTACTGTGCAACGACTGTTACGTCTTAGAGCAGTATCTAGGCCCTAGATAGTGCTCTCCCTATAATCTCTCTAAGATAGAAATCTCCCTAGTCTAGAGAGACTTCTACTGCGGTTACTGCCGTTGCATACAAACAATCAATAAATAATTTATCGAGTAATTAAAGACAGACCAGACTAGGCTTATCTAATCAGCCGGTGTAAGTCACACCACGGATGAGAAAGGGTCAAGAGTCAATACTTGTACTTTGTATGGCTCATTGTTGTGGGGTACCAACGTGAAAGGCCCGGTTCATGATACACCAATGATATATGATCTGTTTGCTTCGTTGGTCAACTTATTACAAGCCCCATGTGCTACTGCGAAGTCAGAACTCTCAAACTCAAAAAATAGGTGAATGAATTGTGATATTAGCATGTATTTCCTATGCTAGCTAAGGAGGAGGCGGGACACGGTGCAAAAGACCGTTGCCCCAGCCGTCGCAAAAGACACTCCGGACTCCAGCTCGAAAAGCAGGAGTAGGAACGGGGTGGTTTTTAGTCAGTAAAGTCGGACACTCCCTCTCGCCTCTCCCAAGGCGGGAGCAGACATTGGATTATTTTTCCCCCTAAAAAAGGTATGTATTTCCTAACTGCCTACTTATAGAATACATACCGTATCAGCCAACAAATTCTAAGATAAAACACCGGTAGGTATGTAAGCCTTCCTCAAGTTGAACGAATTTAAAACATCGTACGATGTGATGTCACGCGAGACAGTGACCTTATTTTCATTTGATAACATTCTACGCTAGACTTCGCGTCGTTATTTCCTACAAAGAGACTATCTTGGTAGGAAGCGCTTCTATGTACTTAGGACGCCAACGCCAAAGCAAATATAATATCTAATATTAACAATGTCTGTCTGCCGGTCAGGTTCTCTAGTGAAGCTATTTATATAAACTAGTTGTTTACTTAATGGGTACTTACATATTTACCTGTGACAATGTATACAGCCTTCCTATAACGCATGTTGGTCAGGAGTTCTCTCAACGTAGTTTTATTTTCCATGCTCTCTCTCACGTGTGCGCTCATTATATTCATCTGCTCTTCTAATAACTGAAAAATTAAAAACACTTTAAAGTCATCATATCAGCTATGAGATATTCACTGCTGCACTTGAGCTTCTCAATTACTTGTAGATCGGACTTCTTCAGCTTCCTAAGATATGCTTGCCATTGGCAAAGGCAAATTAAAAAGTAAAAGTTATCAATATTTTCTTATTCTATCCCTTTAACTGAATATTGAATCAATCGAAACAATGTAACAAAGAATTGTATTGTGAATCTGATTGAAAAAGAGTAACCTATGGAGTTTCTTGCTCGTTCTTCTCCATAGGAATCTACACTTTGGAACTAGCAAATAGCTTCACTAGAGGACTGACCGACAGAGTTAATATAAGTATTATTATTATATTTTGCTTTGACGTTCAAAAGTGGCTTCCTGATCTATTTAAAATAAATATTTTTTTTATTTTCACTTTGAATGTGACAAAACAACTTTCATTCTAGTAGGTACCTATGCCAGTTACGAATGCTACTATACAGCGAGGTTACTCAACTGGTTTCGAATCACGACCAGGATCCATCCCGCACGGACGACCGAATTATAAAATAACCTGGAGAACCGAGCTTTCCTGTTTGTGCATTGTTAGCACTTTTCATTTCATGAATTGTCAAGTAACAAAGCTAATGCAAGATGCATTTCCATACTGCCTGTAGCAGGAATTTCGAAAAAAAATCTTGGTCAACTTATTTTGACCGGGAAACAATAGTTGAATACAAATTAGAATAGCAGGTACCTAGATACCTAAACGACATCATAGTAACAAAATTTAGCACAAAATCGTGAGAAACAATTTATAACACATTCGTGCTGCTTGCAAAATTCAGTGATACGTTATCTGTGGTGCTATCGTGATTATTTGTTACGAGAAGGTCGGGTAATTCCGAGCTATTTCTAGTCGTCTGCACACTAAATATTTATCGCTATAGTAATGATCAAAGTTCAAAACCATCATCATCAACCAGCCGGTACACGTAAACTCAAAAGTCAAAACATTTATTTCAATTCATACTAATTAGGCACTTTTAAAACGTCAAATTGAATTGTCCGTCAGTCTGTCTGTCAGTGATGCTAGGTGCTCGTTCCAAAGCAGTAGCGTCGTGGTGGCCCCTAGGTCTAAAACGTCCCCTTCTCATGTACGGCCGCGGATTCGAAACTTAGTGACTTTTTCCCAGATATACCTATCTACCTACTTTCTAAGATTATAATTATCTCGAAACGGTGAAGGACAACATCGTGAGGAAACCCGAGCTTATAATTTCTAATTATAAGTTTGAGATATGAGATCGCCGACCCGCAATGAGCAAGCGTGGTGATTAATTCTCAAACCTTCACCGTGCGAGAACTGGGGCTTAGTCAAGAGTAGTCTGGGGCAAGAGGGATGGAGCTATACAACCTACCTAGCTCCGTCCCTCTTGCTCTGCCCAATGATCGACCATTCTGACACAATTGTAATAGCAGACTAAGGCCCCAGGCCTTTGGTCAGCAGTGGCCAGTTATAAGCTGTTGATATTGTTGTTGAGATTCCTGGAATAGTCGATCATTGAGTAGTGCAAGAGGGACGGAACTATGTAGGTTGTATAGCTCCTTCCCTCTTGCACTGCTCAATGATCGACTATTCTGACACAATTGTAATAGCAGACTAAAGGCCCTGTTTACGATGTTAATGAAGTCATTGGTAGTTACTAAGTATAGTTACTTACACTTTCCTCCTGATTTCCTTTTAGTCTCATGAACTCTTTCTTGGCAGCTTCTATTCTTCCATCCTTCAGATGATAGTAAGGCGACTCTGGTATCCAAAGACATAACAGCACGTAGCAGACGGGTATAATCAGTATGATACAATTCAAAGTTTTGTATGAAACAAAGGGACCAACGCTGTAGACTGTAAGACTTCCCAAGTTGTTCATCACTTGCACCGTCATACCTAAAGCTCCTCTTATCTCTTTGTCCGATATTTCTGTTACATATATCATTGTTACCTAAAAAAGATAGATTTTTTTATTACTAACATAGAAATAAGAGCCGAACGCTCGTGAAAGGTTTTTAAGGCAAAATTGACAAAACACAAATATTTCTGATTAATACGATCCACATACATACTATCTATATATTAATACGTGATGCAAAAACTTTGGACCGCTTTTTACGAAAATTGCGCGGACGTAGGAGCATAAAATTTGGTACACTTATAGTTTATGTGTAGGAGAAGTACAGAACGCTAATATTTTTCAAAAATAATGCTTATAAAGTACATTAAATCAATAAATAAAACATTACACACACATGCATAGTATCTGATCGTATTTGACAAAACGTCAAAATCGATAGACATTGCGATGATATTCTCACGTCACATATGAAAAGAGTTTTATAAAAGAGTTTGTTTGAGTTTGAGTTAAATAAAAATTATCCTTGAACGTATGTTAAGTGGTATTGTAAATTAAATCGTATATGGTCGAATTTCGACCACTAGGCGACCACTAGTTATTTTAATTATGTAATTAATGTACCTAATCAAAATATCTATTCTAGATAGAAAATATTTGTAGGTTGGTTTGTATTGAATAGCTTTCGAAACCACTGGGCATACCCACTTGAAACCATTTCATGTTTAAAAAGCTTAGGTAGTTACTATTCAAGGAATAACTCAGGCTACATTTTTTACCGATATTCCTACAGGATCGAGACTTAGTCGAACGAATTAAAATAGAGAGCTATTGAAAAATAAAAACGAAATATATATCTTACCACGGCAATAATACCAGTTGCGAGTCCCATCATAAACCTGGCCACATACATCAGTTCAGGCATAGTGGTGTTCAATAAGAGAGTCTGGAAGTAGACAAATTATAACAACATTTGTTTATCACATAGTATAAACATATCATCACTACATACTACTACAAACTATCACTACATGGTATAAAACAGAGTCGCTTTTTCTGTCCCTATTTCCCTTGTAAGCTTAAATATTTAAAACTACGTAACCGATTTTGATGCGGTTTTTTTTTTAAATAAAGTGATTCAAGATGAAGATTTTTTTATGTATAATACATGCACAATATATCACCATTGCACCCATGCGAAGCTAGGCCGGGTCGCTAGTTTTACATAAAATATCTTGGTACTGTAGACAAACAGTTAATATTTAGTTAAGTGATAATAATTTGTATCAAGGTGTTCGAGAAATCTTCTATGTGTCGACAACTGTAGATACAATTTTCATACATATTCAATAACACTGCTACATAATTATTGTGTAATTCTACTCTTTTTCCTCAAAAAGTAGGTGAAGTAAACAACGTACCTATTTTATAGCACATAGATAGGTTACCTAACCATTAGCCACATGTAAGCCTAGTAGGTACCTATAAATTATGTGAACAGCGTACACACATTGACTGTTTCCCAACTTCTTTCTCAAAGCTATTGCCAAAATAGTTTTCGAGATCAACCATGAGTCTCAACCGGATTAGACTACAGAAATTTTGATATGTATAAGGCCTCGGCCTCGAATTTTGCGGGCAGCGGGGCGGCGGCGGCGGCGGCGCGGCAGCGGCAGGATCTTATGCGTATAATCAAATGGACCGGTTTTCGAAAACAGCGGCGGCGGAGCGGCGCGGGAGCGGGCAACGAGCGGTGCACTCCAGTCAAGCGGTGACCGCCCGCGTTGCGCGTCTGCATTGTAGTATAGTGTTGTGTACCGGCATTTTTTTTGTGACGTATCAAAATGTCCTCGGACGTGCAAGAGCAAATGATTTCGGCAATCTTTGAGAGGACACCCATACGGAACAGCAAAGATGTGAACCATAAAAATAGAAGAAAAATTAACCAATTATGGGAAGAAATAAAAAACGAACCGAATATTGAAGACTAAAGCAAAAACTGAAATCACTCTTGATAGTTTCAAGAATAAAGTCAAAAGTTTCTACACTCATTCTAGTGTAGTCGTAGAATTTGTCGGGATTTTGTCTCTGTTCTTCATAATTTCGATAAAACTCGCCATTTATTTTCCTTGCCCTATAGTAGGTCTTCTTCTTTTGCCCACAGTAAATCGAGCGTTAGGAATAAATTTGAATCAAAAAGATTTCGTTCGCTAATAAAAACAAATATCTCGACAACACAACCACGAACACAACACTACACCGCTGTAGTGCCGCGCGATCTGCCCGCTAGTTTCGAGAACGGGTCCGCCGCCGCCGCCCCGCTCCCGCGCCGCCGCCGCCGCCGCCCCGCTGCCCGCAAAATTCGAGGCCGAGGCCTAATACATGCATAATAGATCACCCTTGCATCCATGCGAAGCTGGGAGGGAGGGTTGTTAGTAAGTACCTAAAATATAAAAATTAAAAAATGTAGAAAAGAGCCATGATGGAACGTACCGCACCTAAGAGGCCCGGCACGGCTGAGCCCAGAAATGTACGGCGACGTCCAGCCCTTTCGTTTAACACCTGCCCGAAGTAGCAACCGAGGAGTGCCCCAGCGGAGTGGAGAGACACCACCCATGATGTCTGCGTCTGTGTACAAACAATTTATAATGAACTAGCTACTTCCGCGCGGTTTCACCCGCTCTGCTTGGCTCCTATTCTCTCCTCGATAGATGCACTATTCAACACAAAAAGAATTATTCAAATCGGACCAGTAGTTCTGGAGATTAGCGCGTTCAAACAAACAAACTCTTCAGCTTTATAATATTTAGATAGATATAACGTCAGCGTAGCAGCGGGACAATCACCGCGTCGTGTGTCGCGGAATGATCCTCATGAATATGAGCCTCAAGCATGGCTTGAAACTAATCGAGTTCCTCGTCAAACAGTTACGAGAGTAAGCCGATAACATAATAATTAATTGAATATAGCGTATAGCGTTTTCCGTAGCTAAATGAGTTTAGGACAAAAATAGTAATTGTGAAAAAATAAACTCGAAAACGACCTCGAGTCAACAGTAACACGTAAATATAACAGTGTGGGCGGCTTGTTATGAGGTCATTGCCCCCGCAATTAGGGTGCGTTGGGGTAACATCGGACGGATTTTCGAATAGTTGCAAGGATGTTGCAAAAACTTTATTATCTCAATTTTGGTACACAGTAGATTAATGAAAAATAGTGGAAACGAATAATGATTAAACACAGTGTAATTTAAAATTTAATTTATTTATAAATACTTAATACTTTTTGCTCTGCAAGCCTATAAAATCAGGACAATTTTTTTTTAATGTGATGACGATTTGGCCGTCATGGGGTAAGTTCGGACAACAATTTAAAATAATTTCTAGTGCTAGGAGCACAAGGTGTATGAAAGGAACGTATTCGATCTTTCCTGTACTTTAACATGACATCACAAAAATTTACCTAATACAACAAATATAGATGTTCCAAATGATTCTTTTTTTTTTCGTTTAATTTGTCCGATCTTACCCCGCATACCAAATTTCAAAGAAATTGCGGTTTCTCAAAGTTTAGATTTATCCACAAGCATTTTTGAAGTGGCTGCATACGTGAGTTCACGTATTATTTATTTGCTACATGGCTAATTCCAGCGCTTCTTTTGTATAAGGGTGGCCCGCGAAGAGGTTCGGGATTATTTACGTGGCAATTGAAGATTGGAAAATCACCCCTAAGTAATTATTTAAAACGCGTGTTAAATTAAAATCATGTGTAACAAAAGTTTGACAATCACTGCCCATTTTCGAATAGGGATATTTTTGCCCGATCTTTACCCGACATGGGTAACACCGGATTTCAGCCTACAGAGGTAGTAGACAAATCTGGATTAGTTTTATCATATTATCACTGCTCAAAACTTAGTATTTAGGCAAAAACATGTCAAAATAAGCTATACTTTTGCTAAAATATGCAAATAAAAATGTAGGTGAAAGACCGGATAAACAAATATTTTATAAAATTTGCGTTTTTTCTAAAACGGCGCGGGTACACGTCTGTGTTGACCGGAGCGAGTGGTGGTCACCGCGGGGTGAGGCGGGACTTAATGACGTGCCACGCAATGTGATCAGCATTAAAAAATATTGCCAAATAAGTGAGATATTTGATTTGTACGTTCTTACCCCTCCGCCGATCTTACCCCAACGCACCTTAGCTGACATTATTAAGGGACTATTTCACGATTAAAACACTACGAAAAAATTATTAGCTACCTTAATACTGAAGGCATAATATTGTTTTGTCGGGAAAGTGGGTAGGTACTAAATTTAAATTCACGCTACACACATTGGAGATTTTTTTTTCAAGATAAATGAGGATACTTTGTTTGGTAGATAGATAGGATTGCTACATATGTATAACTAGTTACCTATACCTATGTTTTATAAATAGACAAGCGCCTGTGTTGTGACGTATAAACTGAGTTTAAAAACCTTTACTGTCATACCGTAATACGCATAATGATAATGATTATAATAATGAATGAAACGAACAACAAAGCCAATCATAACTTACTAAAACGTAGATGTTGGTAGCTAAATATACAGGACTAACGCCCGAATACTGAAACGCTACTCAATTTTAAGTTGCACCAATTTAAATGTATTTGTATCTCTATCTTTTATAAAGAATTTGTAGAGACAGAACTATTCTTGAGAGCGTCTTAAAATTGAGTGGCGTTTCAGTATTTGACAATAAATGATACAAGATGGATGTAGGACTAAAGACATTAAATCAATCACAATTAATTAGGTAGTTAAAATACTATGAATAGCCCACAGTTAGTACCTTCAGTATTATTGAAAAAGATATCAGACTCCACAAAACTATTGTCTCAGTACAATACTAATGCTTATTACTCGGTTCAATGAAGACAAACGATTAATAACGAGCACAGATGAATTTATCTGTATCGGTCCACAGCCGATACTGATTATTGTTTCAAATACCTAGTCGTTGTTTTCACTTAATAATTGCATGAGACGAATTGACATTGAAATGTATTAGGTAAGCTACTATGCAACTGTTTATCGTGAAGCTATATTCAACTGATTACCTACTAATAAAATACTTACATCAGTGATAATAACATTCGCTTCACCACTTTTGAACTTTGGAATCGCCGGCGACGACCACGCCAGTGTAGCTCCAGTGAATGTAAATGAGAACGCCGCTGAAGTTTAAATTTTAAAAGAATTCAAATAAAGAACACTTCATTTCAAATTTTCCCGCTACAACATGTTGTTTACTCACCGCACACGCCCGCCAAATATTGCACTTTTCTATTACTTTTATTCGACATTTTGGTTTTTTACGAAACCGAGAACGCTTAATAAGAATAATGTTACTATTTTGTAACGTCTAAAACAATTTCTTATCTAAATGAAAACTGTATTCGGTAACAACAACGAACGCGTATCTCTGCAATCAACTGTCAGGGTTGCGCTGCGCCGACGACGACGGCCGGTACCATAGGTATAAATGACATAAGTGTGCGAGTAGGCGGGAATACTGTTCAACATCGACTGAATTCACAATATCTAAACGCGGCAGAACTAAACACTATCTGTCGACGCACCTTATCATTGCAATATACTTGTATTGAGAGGGAAAGCTAAAAAAAATAGTCTTTGTTTCCACAATGATAAAACTGTTGACAATGTAGTGTAAGGTACTAAACTTCTTATTTCTGTCATGACTACATCTTATTTTACCTCCACTTCATAATTATTATCAGATCAGAAGTCACTTTTAATTTGAATCAAGATAAAATATTAATTATCATTTATTTTGAAACCTGAATAAAATAATTAAAGTTTTATATTATTATCTTTTGTAATTGATAAAAAAGCTAAAAGTATAAAAAAAACAGATGAAAAATTTCAATTAAACTCAATGTTTTCCAGTGATCAACCTTTTTTTACACACCTTATCCATAGATAATATTAAATGAAACACAAAAAGTTACTTATAATAATTATTTTGGCTGAAAGTTCTCAGGCATGCTTTCAATAACATTTTTTATTTGCATAGCAACAATTGGATTGTCTGCACTAATATCTGATATCTTGTACGGCCTCAATAGAGTCACATTTCCTATGATTATTTTATCATCTCGTTCTGTAACTGGCAACAAATTTGTTTTGAACCAGGAAATAAGTTTTGCTTTTCTTTTTAATATTTCTTCTGGTGTGTCTGCATGGCTTTCTTTCTTCTGTGGAGGTTTGATGTGATCCAATAACTCTTCTTGTGTAATGTCAAGCACAGCGTGGCCGGGTACTATAATTGTTTGATATCCATTATCTTGAGGTACAGACAGGATAATACTGCAAAAGAATATTGATTTTACTTAATTTAACAGATCTGCCATATATTTGGAGACATTTTTGATACAGAAATAATAGGATAATAAAATAATATAGGAACATTCTTTGTTTTCTCCAATTTCTTTACAATAGGGATGATGACTGGGTCAAAAATAAATTATTACAACTTTTCAATACAATAAAATATTCAAAAATAATCACACTCTCATTCATAAATTTGATGAACTACTTAATTTTCGATTTTTTCTAGCAAAATTTCTAGAAATAAGTCTGCTATTTGACGTCAAAAACTTATGACGTCATAATAGAGTACTTGATACAAAGTTCATAGAAAATATCGTTTTTGATGTTTCAGAAAAAGTATTGAATTTGACTAGTAGGAAACATGCCTATTACACATTTTTATAGTGCTACAGTTATGACACTGTTAGAGTTTGAACCCGTGTTACAGATCACCAGGCCCAGATGACCCCGGAGCCATTGAACTGAACTATATAATCACATTTAAAAGAAGAATCGAAATGAAAACAATGAACAGGGGAATGAAAAAAAGTTATTCATTCCAATATATTATTTGTATCACAAACCATCAACATTCTGAGGAACCTTTTTAATAATTAATAAATATAAATAATACCTAATCCAAGCTTAATAATTCTATAGGTAAAATTTAGGAGCAGTAACAGTAATCAAATAATAATAATAATTGTATACTTTTGCATTTGAAAAGTAAATTACAAATAAGGATTATACCAAGGAGTTATGAGATTGATTTACCTGTTTGTTACTGGGTCAATAGAGTGCACAAAACCAACATAAGCGCAATCCTTAATAAGTTGAACTCTAACATATGTATTCACAAGTTTTAATAAAGCTTTCGGATTTTGTTTAATGGAACTGTACTTGGTATCTTCATTGTTCACAGCCTCATCCATTTTTCTTAGTGTTATAAAAGAACTGTAAATAGTTAAGGCAAAGGTAAGGCTTCGTTTACAAAAATTGCAATCATCAAAACGTGAAGAACATTTTGTTTTATTGTTACATTTCAAGGTTAGAAAAGAGCAAAACAACGCGTTTTTTTTTTATAACTGTCAACTGTCAATGTCGAACTGAAAGAACAAAACCGCTAAAACGCAAAGAATTGATGTTAACAGTGCTAAAAATATTTAGTATTTATGGAACTTGTCCATCAGAAACATTACTAATCATAAACAATACATAATAGTTTCTCAACGTGTGTTTATTAATAAGAAATAACAAAATTGAATCTAAATCTAAATAAACTATTAAATAATAATTTTTCATAACTCTTACTTTATCTCTTAGTTAGATATAGTTAATGGCTGGGACTTCCCAAATTTGCTCTTGGTTGTTAGGGTTTTTACACCACTTTATATTAATTTTCATACCGGGAATTTACAATTAACTTATTTTTAGAACAAAGTTAATCGAAGCCTTATTTATCGATTATGAATGTTTTTTAGTACCTATTCCCAGAATTTGCAAAGGTAAGTACATACTTAAATTCTGAGGCAATTATGAATGTTTTTTTAGTATTCTTAGAATTTGCAAAGGCAAGTACATACTTAAAATTTCGGATCATTTCATATTTCAATCATTGGGTAATTCGAAATATTTTAAGAGGCCCTTGAATTTCGAATTAGCACCAGTCGACTGTATTACAAGGCACACGTGTTTGCGCATGCATCTTATGGTAACTTAGGGAAAAAAACAATTTTGTGTTTTTTACTCATTGCCTATGTTCATAGCCGTGCATGAAACTACGCATCGGTACAATGAGCATGGTTACACTCGATCACAATACATTAATATTATGTATTGTGACGGGGTCGAGCCTAGCTCTCTATAAAGGTCGAAGTGCAATATTTATCGTGTAATAAAACAATTATCATATCACTCGTTTGGTAAGACACCGCCGGATTCCTTGACTCTGAGCCAACAATCAGTAGGTACCCTTAGTATTAGTTTGTTTTACGTTAAAAGTACATCGAAATGAGAGCGCGTTGGTTGGTTTATTGGATTCGGCCAATCAGAGCGCCGAACGTTCCCTCATTTCTATTGCTTAGGGTCCTGAATCTTAGCATTTAGCATGGAACCCTCGCCACATTAGACAGTAACTGGTCGTCTAGCTACTGCGCCAACCTTGGCTATATAGCGCCGAGCACTATTCCACATGTTATGCTACTGCTAACAATTTTCTTTAGCGTCTTAATTGAAATTTACATCAATAATAACTCAATAAAAAACTTCGGTCTGTTAAATAAGAATTATAAGGTATTTAGGTAATCGTTTTATTTTATAACAATATTGTAATTGTTTACAGGAATAATTATTTATAATAGAATAGCAAAAGTTGCCATAAAATCATAAAAAATAATCCATAGTTTGATAAAATATTTAATTAAACAACTCAATTATAAAACTATAACATTTACAATAACAATGTAATTTGAAACGAATATTCTAATTTTAGGAAAGAATAAAGTATATTTAAAATAAATACAAAAATTTACAATGGCAACATTAAATTCTAAGTCACAGGATTTCCCGAAAGCTAGAGTTCGTGTCTGGGAACACCAATGTCACCTCTATCACATGATCAATAAGGTTGAAAATTAAATAAATACCGATGCTATATTTTGTGATGTTACTATTTTACTCGAGTCGTGGACACGTCACGTCATTCGAGTGCGTTTATATATTGAAGCGAGGCTTGCAGCGCCGCAGACGCCAAGATATTCTCGACATAAAATAACGCTAAGTGCATTGTTCACGATCGTGTCTTTGTTACTTCAAGCACCTATTACTACGCAAATAGCACAAAGGTAAGTTTAAATCAATTATATTTTATTATCATCATCATAATTTATCTCGAACCTCATCCGTTTCCAACAAAATGGCGTACCGGTTAGGATGTTTTGTTTTAAGTAAATCAAGTGAATTATTAGGAATAATTGATATCATTGTGAAATATATTAATTTTGTTGTGTAATAGACACTACACTGGTGATAGTAATATCTATTAAAGTACTAACTATACTAAAATGAAGTAGATGCCACATCTTTTAGCATGCCTATAGGTAACCTAAATCCTCGATGGCAATCACTCAGCATGATTGTGTTCTTAATTCCTCACTATACTTGAATGTTGATAGAAAATTATTAAAATGTCGTTTATCTATTAACAATTTTCAATCGCTTTAAATCTTCAAAAGATTACAGGTATAAATCTTCACTTTCACTTCGACAAAGCATTTTTTTATAAAAATCTGTTAAATTAGGACAATAGGTACAAAAGAAATAAGGAATTTAAGGTGAGTTTAAGTACTTAAAGTGTGATTTACTCCTATATAAAGTACCGATATTTATTTCTTTGTTCATTCTTTAATGCGTAAGTACTAGGTACTTATGTAAGATAACTAAGGTGTTAATGTAAACGGTAAGGGTTGCATAAAATAGGAGAAACATTCATGTTATGGATAGGAGAGCCAGCCATTCAGATCCAGAATAGAATTTGTAGTTAAGTAACACATTCTCATTATATTACAGTATTGCATTTTGAGAATCTGAGTGAATTAACTCGTCTAATAGCCCTAAAATTGTACCTACTTTATGATATTTATATTTCCACCTAAAGAAAAACTTTATGATACTTACACGAAATTTTATAGCGATTTCATTTTTTTAAATATCAATAAAATTGAAACTACAATGAACACTGAATCTCATCGAAAGTTTTGTATCAATATTACTTATCTGTTAAAGGTTTCATTGTTCCATACAGTAACTAGTATTTAATATTATAATAATAATATGATCATTCCGCCTTCTTATGTCAATAGCTTTGCCGGTCGGTAAGGCGAAACGATAAGTGTTGATCCAGTCTTACATCTCTAGACGGCATGATAGCAATGGGTCCTCTCAATTTCTTCGCTTCAATAGCATTTTCCAGTTCATAAGAAGGCCGTCCTCGTTTTCCACTTGTTGATGGTTTATTAGTCTGGCTTAACCCTTCAGCTACTGCGCATTTGAAGTCGGCTGAAAGGTAAATATGGGTCTGAATCCGCTAAAGTTCTCCTGTATAACAACCACGCATTAACTGTCATCATATCAATCATATGGAAAAATATGCGGTGGTAGAACTTTTTCGATCTAATCTGAATTCTATAATAGCCAAGAAGAGCGTCTAATAAGTCCACGCCACCCATATGTCTATTATAAACCGTGACTGCCTTTGGACATGATACATTTTGATATGTTTTTTCTTTTTTATTGAAACGTCGAACTTCAGATGATGGTTTGCTGCCAACATAAGTTGAAGCTAAGTTCACAACTCTGTTGTCGTACCAGGTCACTACTGATATATCAGTGTTGTCAATTGTGGTCAATTTTTCTACAGTAGTTCCTCGGCCTTTTTTTTTTAAATCTTTTTCAACTGGAACCTTGTAGCCTGGGATACGATTAGCTTTTATGGTGCCTATTGGTAAAATACCTTTTTTGTTAAGGTACGTCAAAAGGGGTAGTGACGTGTACCAGTTATCAAAGAATAGTTTGTAATTGAGTCCTTCTGGTATTGTCCTAGAAAGGCGAACTACGACGTCACTGCTAGTACTTATTTTTGGCAAATTAGTGTCAGATTGTACAGGTCCCTGAGCTCCAGTATATATTTCAAAATCAAAACTAAATCCTGAACTGCCGCTAAGGACAAAGTTTTTGTAGCCCCATTTGTGGGGTTTCTTAGGGTTGTACTGCCGCATAGATGATCTGCTCTTGGTAGGTATAATTTGTTCATCAACAGCCATATACTGTTCTTTAGGAACTGTCAAAATTCTTTGCCTTAAAAGCTCCAATAATGGTTGGATTTTGTGAAGTGGGTTATGTCCTGGCTGACCTTTTGGTATTTGTGTCAAATTATCGTTAAAATGAATAAAACGTTTGATTTCTTCGAAACGATTACAAGACATTATTGTACTAACTTTTGGGTACCCCATATCCTCATTCCAATAAAATCTTGTAGAGGGTAACTGAACTATCGACATGTAAAGGCAAATACCAATAAACTGTTCAAGTTCTTTTACAGTAATATTACTGGGCTTTTCTGGTCGCTTTTCGACTGCATATTTATTAGTTTCTTGAGATATATATAGAAAAATGTCGTCCGTGAATAAATATTTGAAAAACTGGTACGGGGTATTCAACGTTGTGATTTCTAGAGGCAAAGAAATGTCTCCAGTAAACTGTAAATCAGTTTCAGCTCTTTCCAAAAATCCATCCCTCCATCGAGGCTTTTCAGCCCTTGAAGTCCTTGTTGACGAAGAAGCAAGATGAGATAAAGGTATATTATCATCAGAAACTGAGTCAGACTCCTCAGATTCTGGAATACAGAGAGGTGGTAGTACCTTTCGTCTTCTATTCGTTAGTTGCTCGTCATCTGATAGGTCCTCATCAGCACTGCTGTCCGGAAAATCCTTGAGAATCGTATGGATACCGCCGTAAAATCGTCTAGGATCCATATTCCATCAGGTTGCCTAAAATACAATAAACATTATAAGCAATCACAGAAGTATTAATAAAATATTAATAATAAAAACACGACTTACATTTTTGCATAACGGTACAAATAAGGCACAATAGAAAAAGAATATTTTTGCATGTTGTACCAAATTTGATCCATACAATTAAATACTCAAAAATGCTAATATAATTGTATAAAATGTAAAAAACTTACCTTATCAATAATATATAAGTATTTTTCTTCTTTATAATATTTATCTAATAGCGGTAACTAGAGATTTTATATTTTTTTCGGAGTTTTCAAATAACAGAAACCGACGCGCTCAAGTAGCAACCTGTTCGTCGATGTTGAATGATGGGCGAGTTCGTAGAGTTACTCATAGATGGCGGTGTTCATATTATTATGACAGAGGAATGGAACATATTTGATACGCTATACACAAAACTAACTGTTTTCATTTTCTAATTGAAGATATTCATGAAAATATGGCTTGGTTTATATATGATCCGCGATGCGGTAAGGGGTTAAGAAAAACTTTATGATACACGAAATTTTATAGCGATTTCATTTTATCTCATATCATATACATATTGAAACTACAATGAACACTGAATCTCATCGAAAGTTTTGTATCAATATTACTTATCTGTTAAAGGTTTCATTGTTCCATACAGTTACTCGTATTTAATTTAATAGTAATATGATCATTCCTCCTTCTCATGTCAATAGCTTTGCCGGTCGGTAAGGCGAAACGATCAAGTGTTTAGTTACCTTAGTGTAATGTAGCTGCCTAGTACCTGTAGATACTTATGCTTTTGTTTATATAAATATATTATAAGGCATATAAAGATACTCACTGACCAATGACCGGATACCTTAATACTCTTGCTTATCTACGTATATGTATTTATACAACACACTTATCATCACACTTATTATTATAAGTGTGAAAGTATGTTTGTTTGGATGTATGTCAGTCAATCACGCTGAAACTGCTGAACGGATTCTGATGAAATTTGGTATATAGACAGGGTATGAGGTATAATAATTAATATAGTATGTCTCCGAAAGTTACAATATTAACAATGTACTGTACCTACCTACCTAATTATAGGTACTTACATATGGCTTTCTGTCTCTCTCTTAGCTTCTATAGGTATACAGTCACTAAGCATTAGCACCAGCACTAGTCCTAAGACTTCATGACTAAATTGTAATTGTAATTACGTTGGTACAGTTCACAGTTAAGTAATTACGTTGGTACCTACAGTTCACAGAATTATTCATACAAATACGTAACTTTACCTACCCGACTAGCTAGCATTTATTTTTTTAGCTTTTAGCAACTAACTAGGAACACTACACTTCCAAAAGTGCAAAGAAACCATTAATTTATTCGTGATTTTAAAAATAAGTATTTAACTTTTTTCCCAATCCCACTAGTTTTTACGTTGGTGTGACATATAGGTAAATACATATGTACCTACTTTAATATTCTATTCTATAGAACTAATAATAACTGCTCAAAGTTTAACAAAAACAGATAAACGTGGCTATTGCATCCTGCGATAAGTCAGCGGAAACAATAACGTACTTACTAAATAAGTAAGTACGGTACATAATTTGGTAGTGTAGCTTTTAGTTTTGTATAAAAAAAGTAGCCTGTCTTTTTCCAGACCATAATCTACCCCTATTCCATATTTTATACCGATCCCTTCAGCCGTTTTGACGTGGTAGAGTTAAAAGTATACAAACGAACTCATACATTTTTGCATGTTTCAAACTTATTTCGATCAACGACCCTACAGTCACAGAGCAGTCGGGACCAAGTGTAGAAAACCAGCTGTATGTGCCCTCACTTAATGTTTAAATGGGTCCCGACTCCCGACTGCTTCAATTTTACGATGACGCTTGTTTTATTTTTCAGTTTCATGTAATAAACCGCAGTCGGATTTTTTACTTTTTTAAATTACCTTTTTTAAAGTGTATATTTTCGCGATAAAAAGTACCTATTGATGCCCAGGATATTATAGCATAATTATTATACCAAGTCTCATCCTAATCGGACCGGTAGTTTTAGCGTGATTAGCAAACCAGCGGCAGCCATCTGCCCGATGTATTGTTCCATAGATAACCTCATCCTCTCTACTTTACGATATTATAAAGCTTTCACGATTTTTTTAATAATATCCGCGTTTTATTTAAAATTTAAAACTTGCGTTCTTGTTGGGACACTCTTTAGAAACACAATACAGACATAAAGTAACTTCTAGTTCAGTAAAAAACGTGTTATGCGAATGCAAAGCTATAATTAAAGTCACGTTGTAGGTACCAGTCAAAGTCATCACAAGATTAGGTACAACTAGGTATAGCATTATATCTTTTGTTATTTTAGTCCTACTGCATATTGTGACTAGACATTGTGCCTAAGACCTGCGGTTTTGAAGCTTAAATAAAAGTTTTGTGAAATAAATGCTGGGACTATTTGCAATCAATATAATTTAATTACATAGGCATAGGCACCCAGATCGTATTGAAAAAGATGAAATTAGGTACTATGTACTAAGTGTTAACTACATATTTTACAGTATCTAGGACTGTAATTAGTTTCGTTATAAAGTTGAAAACCTATTAAAGGTCGATAGAAGTGCCTAGTTAAGTAGACCTGCTGGTCTATTCTGTAATCGTCAATTAGAAACAATCGAAGTGAGCTCGATCGCATTCTCGCCCGTCATTGGTTGAGATTATTCTCACAACCAATGACATGGTGGACCGAATTTAAAGTTACAGTATATAACCTAGCTCTTGCCGTTGGAAAAGAAAACGAAAATAATATTTTTAATTCTTATTTTCAGGACAACACCATCATCCATTAAAAATGGCATCGGGAAAAGCCAATAAAAAGTAAGTAACCAGCCACACCCAGCTATTTAAATATAAATTACGCATTTGTTATTGTATCTAAGTTTACTGACATTTTATCTGCAACCAATTTATCACATTATTGGCATTCCGATATGATTTGTACCTAATGACACTGACTTATACATACGTAGGTAAGTAGGTAATGGGCAGACGTACTCCATCGTAGGCCGCATACTACGGTAAAACGGAGTGAACAGGGAAGAAGAATTAATAGATACTATGAAGAATTTCCCTGTACCTATTCACCTCTTTTCTATCCCTATTCACCCCGTTTTACCGAACCAGGCGATATAGTGGCTAAATATCGACACTGACACTCCCTTTCGCATCGCCCAAGACGAGAGAGGTAATAAGATGATTTTCCCCCTCAAAAAAAAAAGGATAACAAATACTATGTATAAAAATAACGACAAGAATATTACTAACATACATTTAAAAAAAATGCCAATAATAATGACAGACTCGTCAAAGTTTACACTAAGAACTTTTTTTATTTGAACAGAGTTGCAGCTCTGGCCATTGACCTGCCGGAATGCCCAGTTTGTATGGACACGATGTGCGCCCCAATCTTCCAATGTCAGTCGGGACACAGCCTCTGTAACAACTGCACGCAGAACCTGCTGCCGCCTGTATGCCCAATATGCCGTCAAAATATGACGCAGATGAGGAACTGGCAGCTGGAAGAAATTATTGCCAAGGTAATATCTGACGGCTCGTGCTATATCTCCACAAAATATATGTATGTGTATTACCCAGCTAAAGAGTTCTGTTCGTGTTAACACGTGGTTTTATCTGAAACTATTCGTTTTACTGATATTTTACAGGTCATTTTTACATCAAACTTTTAAAAGATATTGCAACGACGATTACACCTGAGTTAGGTACAGTTATCTCCAAAGTACCTACTCGTATTTGTTATAAAACTATCAAATCAGTTATAATTACGTGCCATAAGTACTCAGTACTCAGTACTGAGTACGAAGTCTCTACACTCAGTTCCATTACTTATATAACAAAAACTGATAAAAATCGGCGTACCTACTTACCTTATACAGAGAACGAGACTTGTGTCTGAATACTCAAACGCTACTCAATTTTAAGACGCTCTCAAAACTAGTACTGTCCCTATCAATTCTTTATAAAATGACAGAGATACCACGATATTTACGTACAACTTAAAATTGAGTAGCATTTTAGCATTCGGGCGTTAAACTTCTATTCAAATGTACAACGTTGTTGCAGGCAAAAGTGCCGTGTCCGAATAAAACATCCGGATGCGTGTACACCATGATGGCAGTGGATTTGGAAGACCATCTCAAAGAATGCATCTTCCGCGAAATGCATTGCCCACTCGGGGCTGTCTTCGGCAAGTGTTCCTGGACAGGTAAGACGAACATGAAGCACCTACCAAGTTATTAAAATCTAGTTTCTGCCTTCTTAGCAGCTTCGCCCTAGTTTCTAGGGTTAAGCATGGAGAGAAATATTTTTTTTAATTATATTTTTGGGGTCGATGTTTTTTTAAATATTTCATATATCAATATAGGTACAGAATTAACACTTCTACAGTTTAATTATATGTATAGATATAGAGTACCTACTCTATAACCCTATTTTAGTTTTGGGTGATGGGATCTCATCATCATCATCATCATCATGATGACGCGCCTTGTACAATGATATCAAATGATACGGGATACTTAAGCAGGTAATTATTCTGTTTCCAGGCAAATTAAAGGACATGATGGAACACTTCAAGGACCGTCATGCTGAGCACTGCAGCGTCACCACTGATGAGGAAGTGGAACTTACTAATGTCAATATCAAAAATGATGATCGTCATCTCTTCTTGGTAGCCCAGGCTAAGTTTATTTTTATTGTCACCGTGAAAATGGACACCCTCCAGAACATGATTTACTGGACCATTCAGCACATTGGCAGTAAGAAAGTGGCACATGATCATATTTTTGAGATCCATCTGCTGAGCAAACAGACTCCAAGGAGGAAAATCGTGTTCACGGAACATTGCTTCAATGATGCCGTTAAACCTGAAGAGATATTCCGTGAAGGCAAATGCCCCATGTTGCCATTGGAAGTATTGGTTAACTACATCAAAGACAAGAAATTGTCCTTTAGATTCTTTATCAAGAGAATCCCACCAGCGGCACCCAAAACCAATAATGATAAGGGCAACGGCAATGGCAAAAATGATAACAAACCAAACCCTGGACCGGGACCAAAAGGTCCTGGGCCTAAGGGACCCAAAAACCCAGAAGGGAAAAATAAGCAAAATGGGCCGGGTCCTGCCGGAAAGAATCAGAAAACTAAAGCTTAGTTCTAATATCGTAACTTAATTACTGTTCCAAGTTTTCAATGTATTCGATTTCTGGAACCCTTTCTGCTAAGATAGATTATGTAACTAGGTCTATTCGTTACAATGAGGAGGTTTAGATTGGAGGCCAATTCTAATGATTACGTGCAGCACATTGAGACTCGTAATTACGTTATTTTTATATAGAACTCGTGTACCTGATATAATAAGGCTGCCTTTAGCTGTTCGTCTTGCGGACGATTGCATTAAGATAATAAGAACTCTATGAGAATGTTCTAAATATTCTAAAGCAATCAATTAATGCACGAACCGCTAGGTGGCAGCTTGCGATCACATTGAAGGCAACTGTTTGCCAACGAAGTGATCATGAATGTGTCAAAAGAAGTCCTTACTCTGTTCTGTTAGGTACTTCTAGTGACAATTATTTAAGTATCTTCGCCTAAGGCTGAGAAACTCAAATTAGCACGAGTTTTATTTAATAAACGTTATACAATACCTACCTAACCTAATTACCGAGCCGGTTTTAACTCTACTAGCGCCCTGGAGATTGCTTCGGCGCCCTCCTTTTTTGATGACGAGGGGAACCTTCAAAAGGCGCCTAGTTCTTTGGGGAGAACGACTAGGGAGTGTGAAATTTTTAGCTCACTGAAGTGCTCCCGCTGGCCACTCTCAGCACCTATAAGGGGCACTGGGTCCTCAGACTTGCTCCGGAGCTCCCACTGTGCAACGCTTGTTTCGGCATATCCTTAGGCTCAAAGAAGACTCTAAGTACTCGTAGGTCTCCTTTGAGCCTCGCTGTGCACGGTGGCACACTGGATGGGTTCCTAGAGTCCCGTAGCATTAAAGGTCCATCTGTAGTGATGCAGACGGGATTTTGACTTGTTAGGTATCAAGGCGACCGGATACTGGATACATTTCGGAGAATGTGCGGGGGAATTGCACAACTTGATTCCCCCTAGTCCTTTCCATTTTCGAACCACAAGACAATCGGCGAGGCGTCACCGCTTCATGGTAGATATCCCACCCACTCGCACTAAGCATTTCCCTTCAAGCTTCCTTGTGCGAACTGCTAGGGAGTAGAACTCCTTGCCGGAATCTGTGTTTCCTGATGGGTATAACCTGGGTGTCTTCAAAGCCCGAGTGAATAGGCAGACGTGCTCCATCGTAGGCCGCATCATCACTTACCATCAGGTGAGATAGCGGCCAAACTTCGACCCATCAAATGTAAAAAAAGACGGCTGCCTCCACGACGCCTTCTACGAGAAGTTGAGCGGGATCGCTAAAGGGTCGATCCCTTTCGCGATCCCGCTCAGTAGCCTTCATCCGGGAGGCGAGGATGTACCTCGTCGTACCCTAACGCCGCTTCTGCCTAATTAGGTAATGGTAAATGTATCGATTATGATGTCACATTGTGTAAGACACGAAAAATAAGTTTTGGCCTCTAATTAAAACTAATCACTAATGATCGATTTAGTTATATTACTTATAAATAGATATTGCGCACTTTTTAATTATTACCTAGATATTGTGCACTTTTTTAATTTGTACCTACTTAGTAGTTTCCTAAATCATGGGAAAGGGACATTTTATTAAATATTTTTAAGATTATTATAGATTTGAGGAATTGGTAGAAATTATCGTATCAAGAATCGTTGAGTCGGAAAATAAATTGTTGTTTGTTTCTTTTTAAAAAACATGCAAGTACCTACCTGTTGACCAATTACAAAAATTTAATAGGTATAAATAAATAATCAGGTAGGTAGGTACTATATTTCCTCCTGGGGTATGGTCCGAGTGAAATTTAAAATATTTCGCTTGGATTAGCTCCGATCGGAAGAAAATTGAGGAAATATTACAATTACTCATTGAAGAGTATTTTTATTAATTGGGTCAGTATTTCAACACCTTTTTGTAATTAGGTACCTACTTACCTAAATACCTACATAATGTTTGGGACTCACTCCGACTCAAAGGGTCTATAGATGCTGATGATGACTATGATCATTGATCACAAATGTTGTATTCTTTTTTATTTTCATTGACCACAAATTGTGTACCTAAACAATTCCTAAGATATTTTAATTAGTACCTATAAGTATGATGTATCTAGACCCTACCTAGGTCCCTATTATCAATTTTGTTTTATGATTGTTAATTCGTATTATACTTGATTACAATGTACGTAACTAGGCATTATAACAGCTTGTATTCAGTAGATTTAGAAAAATAAAGACTAAAATGATTATTTTGTTTCTTTTTCATTTAAATGATATGATTATTAACATAACGTACCTATCATCATAATTAGATGGTTGGTAGGCTACAACTGCGTTTCTCTCGAAACTGTCTGACTTCTGTCTCACACAGCAAGACTGTAGAATGAGCAATCGTCGGCGGTATTTCCGAACCGATACTACCTACCTTAAACCTTCAAGAAGAGTGTATTCCTTTTTAAAAGGCCGGCAACGCACCTGTGACTCCTTTGGTAGTTGCGAGTGTCCTTGAGTGGAACTCATCGCTTACCGTCAGGTGAACCGAGTAAGTAGTCAACTCGGACCACATACCTACGGCCCATTTGGGACGAGTTGCAGAAAATAAAATAAAATAATATTTTTAGTGGTCAACTCGTCCCACGTCACTACCACAATGAGATAAGGTACAGTTAGTAGCAAAAGGGTTAGTGTGGAAATAATGAAGTTCTATTACTTTGTTGAAAAAAAAAGATTTTCCAGGAACTTCATTCTATCTATGTTATCATTTACTTCATAAGTGACCGCCATGACCATTGTTTAAGCCACACATGTTTACTATTCTTAGTAATTTTGGTTAACACATGAATTTGTGCGATTGCTAAAAAAAATTAGGTAATAAATTATTTAACCGACACTAAAAAAAGAGGTTCTTACTTCGTCAGGATTTTTTAATATGAAATAATCGAAAAAAATATTTTTAATCTTGTGTTGCTAACTGTACCAAACATTGACAAAGTTTAAAAATCCATACAAAAAAAATAGTGGGACGAGTTGACCACTAAAAACTTAATTTATTTTTAATTTCCCCAACTCGTCCCAAATGGGCCGTAAGTATGTGGTCCGAGTTGACTACTTACTCGGTGAACCGCCTGCTCGTTTACCTCCTATCCCATAAAAAAAAACATTGTCTAGTTCTGAAAACAGTACCCTTAGTACGAGTTTGCTTTACGTTTAATTTCATCCAAACGAGAGCGTTCGGCGCTCTGATTGGTTGTTTTTTTGGAGCCGGCCAATCTGACGGTCTAAAGATTGATGGTGATTATACAATTTTATTATAAACTAGTTTTGTGATGAAACTTAATTAAATAGTGACAGAGCATTGAACAATTTGTTACCCAAATGGTACCTAGTTAGGTAAGTACCTCATTTATAATAATTAGTACTTAACTATCTAATTAACTTTCCGTCATTAAGGTTCCTATACGCATACCTATATAATACCGTTTTCTAAAAGCTACTATAACAGTTGTTGAACGGAGTCCCTGATAATCCAATACCAGATCTACTTATTTTATTGGAACATAAACATTTTCATTATGGAAAAATCTACGAAAAATGTTGGTAAGTAAACTTAAAGTTGTGGATACATTATTATCTAAGCCCGATTGTACCTATTAATATTATTTGCCTACCGACAGATTTATTTTTGCTTGATTTATTCTTGTTTGTGTAATATTAATAAATTGTAAGCTTAGTGCAGAAACTCATTATAAATTGCAAAATATCACTAGCTTTTAACACATTCTACCAAATATTTTATTCCTTTTCAGGAGTAACTCGTCAGCCATCAGGAATTAAACGGGTGTTCTACAAACCTAGTTATAGGTAATAGTTCCATATTTGATATTTACATATGTTTCCTCAGTCAACCGAAGATTTTTCAATATAAAAATTCCGATTGAACAAAATTATACTTCCATTACACAATTGATTTAACAATAATTTAATGCTATTTTTTATTTAAGTATCTTAGGTATATCCATTTTTTTTGTAACACATACCTAAGCACGAAATACAAAAACCTAGGAATGGACTGTTACATGATAATTTGACGCAAAAATATTTATGACGTCATAAATTGTTGTTAAAATTCATGTTTTTGTGCCACTATAAAATATTTATCGACTTACCCATCGACCATTTGATTACTTTTATACTTATCAAATCTATTTTTTTTTAACAGATCGTTTCCTGAATGCCTGTGCATGGCGCCACTGAGGGCACCGATTTACCAGTGCGAGTCTGGGCACAACATGTGCAGTAAGTGCACAGAGCAGACACAGGTGTGCCCAATCTGCCGAAAACACACCGGGAAAATGAGGAACTGGCAGTTGGAGGAGATAATTGAACATTGTCGGTAGGTAACTTAAAATTCAATTTTTTTTTTCATGTCCCCAAAGCACTTTACGTACCGTAACATCGGGTTTCTTTGACCCTAGACGGTAACTTTGATCCAAACTTTTAGACCAATGAAAAACGAATATACGTTTTGTTCTGGATTCCTATTGGTTGTAGAATGTGGGTCAAAGTTACCTCTTAGGGTCAAAGAAACCCGATGTTACCGTAGGTACCTAATTATATTTTAGTAAATATTTTTTTTAACAGATCGGTTCCTGAATGCCTGTGCATGATGCCACTGAGGGCGCCGATTTACCAGTGCGAGTCTGGGCACAACATGTGCAGTAAGTGCACAGAGCAGACACAGGTGTGCCCAATCTGCCGAAAACACACCGGGAAAATGAGAAACTGGCAGTTGGAGGAGATAGTTGAATATTGTCGGTAAGTAACTTAAAATTCTATTTTTTTTCATGTCCCCAAAGCACTTTACGTACCGTAACATCGGGTTTCTTTCACCCTAGAGGGTAACTTTGACCCAAACTTTTAGACCAATGAAAAACGAATATACGTTTTGTTCTGGATTCCTATTGGTTATAGAATGTGGGTCAAAGTTACCTCTTAGGGTCAAAGAAACCCGATGTTACCGTAGGTACCTAATTAAATTTTAGTAAATACATTTTTTTTATCAATTTGATTATAGAACTGCTGAACTTTAGTTACCTATTAATTTTCAATAATTTATTTATTGCCATATTGTATTTTTTAAGCTACTTATTAG
Source organism: Spodoptera frugiperda (assembly GCF_023101765.2). Lineage (NCBI taxonomy): Eukaryota > Metazoa > Arthropoda > Insecta > Lepidoptera > Noctuidae > Spodoptera > Spodoptera frugiperda. The sequence continues at coordinate 9,733,031 of NC_064237.1, forward strand.
ATAATAACTGGGTATATAGGTACCATGGATGGATGTATAGGGATACCAACCTACGTAGTACATGGGTACCTAAATAAGAGTTTTGCACACGTGCTCCAGTTCTAAAGTAAATTTTCATTTCAGCCAAAGACGAAGTTAAACAAAGAAGGAAACTAATGAATTACGTACTTCGTTCTAATACTAGTGAAGTGACACACGAGACTTAAATCGAATTCGGAATATGTGACTGGACACCACTGCTAGACAGGTAAGACATTTTTTTACTTTTATGTCGTGTAGAGATAAATAGAAAATAATATACTAATACATGTTACACCCAGCCGTACATGTTACAGATAACTAATGTTATCAGTTATGTATAGATTGTCGCACAACGTGTCGCAGGTTCGATTCCCGCACGGATAAATGTGTGTGTGCTCCACGTATTGTTGTTCCGCGTCTGGGTGTCATGTAACCTATGTGAAAAACAAACGCCACTTTTGTTTACGACGCTTCAAGGGCAGGGAACTTTACTTCTCTTAATATCTACTTAACTTATATAATAATTCTATTTTCAGGCAAACTAGGGCACATGATAAAACACTTCAAGGATCGTCATGCAGAGAACTGCGGTGCCACTACCAGCACGGACCGGTGGAGTGTGGAGCTTACTGACGTCAATACTATTTTCTATTGAATCATTAGCTATATCTAATGTTATGAATATAATTAAAAAAATAAATAAATAAAACATACTTTTTTATTTCGTGAAAGGACAAAAAAAAGGCGGTATGAATATTATTCTCATCGTCATTCATGATAAAGCCCGTAATATTTTTTAATCCAAAACTAAAAAGTATTTTTTTCAACCACAGACAATATCGGCAGAAATATTAATATCTCCTTTATGACCGAACTTAGTACTCTGGATAAAGTTTTTGACAGAAACTCCACAAAACTTATCCAAAGATTTATAATCAAGACTTAATTTTAATTTCTGATATTATAGTGGTGTCAAAAAGGTTTAAATATGTACCTATATAAACAAAAACCTAATGGGCACAGCCAGAACAAGCCTTCAAACATATTTTTGTTATCTGTCTAATAATATGGGATGCTATATTGATGTTAAAAAATGAAACTCGAGAATATTTTTAAGTTTTTATTTCCTTACACCTAAATGTTCATTTCTTAGCCTTGGCTTCTCGTGTGGCTTTCCTTTCTGCGGCACGGGCAAGCTGCTTTGCTGGTTTCAGGTTGCCTTTTTGCAGAACCTTTGGTTCCTCAAGAACTTAGGGTCCATCTGTTAAACAAAGGAGTATTATTAATTTATATTTCTTGTATCAAATGTTAATGATTGCAAAAAAATCAATGTCTCAGGAGAGCAGTTAGGTTGAATAAATCTAATATAGTATTCAAAAATATTTACGAGGCAAGGGAAACTTAGTATCAAAGTAAAGCTGTTTTAATAACTCATCAAGTATATTATGCGCTATGTTGGCGCATAGCATAAGACAGCACATTTGCCAAGGCCAAACATGCAAGAGGTTAACTTAGTTCTATGTACTTAAAATAATACTTAAAATAGTTATGGTATAACAGGTGATAGGTGATATAGAAATTGTAGACTAAATAATAATTATTATAAAAACTGCTGTCTTTGAATCCATTTACATGTTATGAGGATCATGTAGTAGGGGGAGCCTGTTGTCATATTATACCAGGCAAGGGTATGATAATTACTAGTCATATACCATTAGTGTGGGATTTCACAATAGTACCTATATGGTACTATAATAAGAGCTAATAATGACTGATGGGGGACTCATATGATCTTCTAATAAGTAGTATATGACTTATAATAACTCAAAATATTTGAATATTTTTGATCAACACATCCAACTCATTTCATAACTGAGTCGGTGCATACCTATCCTAAGAGCTGCACAGCTTGGCTTACAAAGCTTGTGTTTAATTGTGTAACACTTAACATCTGTTTAAATAAGTTCCACCAAATATCACATTCATCTTTAATTCAAATTAGTGGTCTCACATTGCACTATGACTTTAATTTCGTTTCACTATTTCGATATTAAGAGGAGGAGTAAACAAACACATTAAACATTTAGAGAACTATAGAGGAGAGAAATGTGGTGTACTTACGCCAAGGGTGGATTCGTGCCTCTGTTTTGTAGGCTTTTTGATGCCATTCCTGTGGGCTTTGCGGTCTGAAATAAAGATACATTTCGTATTATTTACATTGCCCAAAATCTAACCACACTAGAATATAAACATGTTGAGCTTAACTTATTAATTTTAACAGGAACTAATAGTCTTTCAGATAGTTAAACAAGTTTTAAATACTCACTTTGGTTGTGATTTGTGTGATTCTTTGACTTTGCCATTTCGTCAAATTGCGAGTTCTGAAATAGAAAATAATATAAATATTACAATATTTATCACTAACTTTATAACGACAGTAAAAATCTTTTATTCAATATGAAAAGATTTTCAAGATATTTAAGGAATTATTTTAAAACTTGGAAACACTAACCTAAAAACAGCAAGAGAAAAAGACAAGAGGAAAACAATCCGGCCTGAATGTCAAACGCGAACACTCTAAATGTAGGTTTATAAGCATTACACTACTGGTATCTCTTTTACTCTTACTTATTTGATATATTGCCACTTCGTTCGTACCGATGGTTTTATGTTCAAAATATGAAATAAACATACTGGAACATGAAGAATCTTGTCAACTGCGTTCCGTTTTAATTAGAATTATTAAAATAAAATATGTAAATATAAATGTAATACTTTCAAAACTGTCTTTGATATTTTTATTATAACTCTTACTTTTTATTAATTCTAATTAAAATTAATCATACATTCATCATTTATACTTTATAAATAATAAATAAATTTTAGTTTATAATATTTTTTTTTTCTAGTTGTAAATATTATGTATAAGTATCTATATTAAATGTTCAATAAAATAAAAATCATACACCTCGTGAATTGTAAATCGCTTTGGGATTTCGTGTTTTGCGTTTTTGTATTGGCAACATCCAAGATGAATTAAAACGATCAGGACGTCAACGTCAAGTTGTCATTGTCATATGACGTGCCAGTCAATGCGTAAAGTTTCATGTTCCTCCGTAACGAAAAGCGGTTGTATAGCATACGTTAAATACCTTTGCTTGTTTCACGCAGACGCGAACGTGAACGTGTAAGGGAGAAGGACAAAACAATCATGTCATAAATGTAGTTAATGTCTGGCCTAGAATGTATAACATGTGTCGTGTTGTCTGAAAGCTGTCTTTATAAATTAAAATAAAATCGAAATAAAATATCGCAAAATTAAATTAAAATAAACAGTAAAATTAGTGGCAAGTCACAATGGTTGTGTTAGAAGGTGATTCCGGGGATGCTAAACCTATAACTTCCGAAGAAAGTGATAAAGAAGTCAAGTCTCCAAGACTGTTATCATTAGAAAGTATCCTTTTGAAAATGCTAATATATCTTCATATTTTCAATGAAAAAATATAATTTCATTACTTGTTTTACATAAAATTTACCCGTACATTTGGGAACTGGTGTTTAAAGTCCAATATTTTAATGCAGTCCAAATCCTAATAATAATCTTATTGGTTATTCGTAAACTAACTATATATTTTTTTATTTCCTTTACTAGCATGTGGTTTTGTACTGTCTTTTTTATAATTGCTAGCACTCTCAGTTGTATTGTTATAAAATAAAGTTTTCTAGTGAGAAAAATATGTAGTTTATAAATTCTACCATGCAATATGTTCTGTTTCACTAAGTGTCAGAAATTCCATTTTATAGGTCATGGGTACTCTGATTTAAGTTTACATAAAGTTACAAAAATGAAACATAATCATAATATTCAATTTTAGACACAGTGGATGAGTTTCAAGAGCATTGTACATTGTACGAGACACAATGTACTAATTACTATGTAATGAAGCTATGAATATACTTAATTAATGCTCATAAACATGAAACAATAATCTAAAATAAGTTACATAATTGTTTTCAATAAATTTGTGTTCAAATACAAGCCATTCTAGGTATAATATGAAATCAGATAATCTAATTGAATTAATTTAAAGTAATATTTTTTTCCCACTAGACTATTCTTAACATCAATTTGGGTTTCAGCCTTCTGTTTGTGTTAAATAACGTTTCCTGAACTAGCCAATCAGTATTCCGCATAACTAAGGATGCCCAACAACAACATGGTCTTCGCCATGGTGACTACCAGCGCTACAGAGGATATTGCTCAAGGCGTCTCAGGAGACTGCGCAAAGTCCTCAAAATACCACAGGTGGGTACTCTAACACTTTAACTGAGAGTTAAAATGGTAAATACCAACCTGACACCACAGTCTGACAAGTGTCAATAACTTTTAACCTCCTTTAGTAACTATTTACTACTCTGCCTGCAGTCAGTCTCAAGTAGTCTAAATAATCAAAACCTGACCAGATACTGACCAAATGTACAAAACTATATTAATAATTTACTAACTAACTTTTATCTAAACAAAATGTGTCTAGATTCTGCCTCAAGTAACCAAATATTAACATTATTCACATGCTTTCCACAGGGTGATAGGCGTCACTACCGTCGTCGTGACGTCACAACCGTGCACTTGACGGCGACATCAGCCGAGAGCCGTCTTCTCTGTGTGCCCTTACTTCAAGCCGAGAGGGCCTGGGCACACGCCATGCAGCTAAGGCAAGAGGCCAATACTGAGCCACGGAAGAAGTTCCATCTAGTCTCTCGGCTAAAGAAGGCATATGCTCACGCGCAGACTCTTCTGCAGTTGTGCGAGGTAAATAGCTAACTGTTTTATCAATATCCTTGTCTATGATTGATATAATTTGACTGCACGGTTGGTGCGGTGGCTGGGCAACTGGCTGCCGCGCAACGGGTAGCGGCTTCGATTCCCGCACGGAGCAACTCTTTGTGTGATCCACAAATTGTTGCTTCGGGTCTGGGTGTCATGTGTATGTGAACTTGTATGTTTGTAAACGCCCACGACACAGGAGAAAATCCTAATGTGGGGCAATGTTAGATTTTGCGATATTAAACATTGACAGTAACAGATCGTTGTTATATTGCAAAGACGTGCATTTAAACTATGAGTCTTGTTACATCTGTAGCAAAGTGGAGTTTGCGACGCGCGCACGCAGCTGGAGGCGGGCGCGTACGCGGCGTGGCTGGGCGGCGCGCTGCTGGTGGAGCTGCAGCAGTGGCGCCCCGCCGCGGAGGCGCTGCATCGCGCGCAACTTGTGCTCGAGAAACTATGCGCTGCATTACCCGAGGATGAGCGCTTGCCGTACAAGCAAAAGGTATTAAAGTATACTTTCAAATGTCTCCAAAAATAGAAAGAAAAGTTAGAGTGGGTACTAAGTACTTTATCTATCTGCCTCTTGTAAAATCTTCTCATTTCTTATGGAAGATGACTTTATATTTAGGTGGAAGAGCTGAAGCCTAGCCTTCGTTACTGCGCCTACAACATCGGCGACGAGTCGGCGGCCGGCGACCTCGTGGCTATGCGCGGCCAGGGACTCATCGAGAACCTGGACTCACTCATGGCGCAAGCTAAGTTAGTACTTATTACGTTAGTGACAAAACTTATAATATGAGTTTCATTTTTGAAAATGTGGATATGATGACCGTTATTATTACAGGGAGTCTCGCTCTGGTGTGATGCATGAAGTGGAATGGCGCGGCCGCAAAGTAAGTGTGAAGCCCGAGAAAGTGCGACTCTTCCTCATAGCATTACAAGATCTTGACAAGTCCGTCGCCAACGCAGACTCTGTCCAGGCCAAGATTGATATCCTCGAAAATATTCTGATGGATTGCAAGGACGCCATATCAGCCATCAAGGATGAAATCAAAAGCGATCCCAAGCTGAAGTCTGCTTCCGAGATCCAGATGTCTGGCATCAACTACTTGCTGTCCTACTTGATGTACCTGCGCTTGATGCGCACTATCGACAGGAACAACTTGCTTGTCCAGCAGGCTGAGGAAGCTCGCAAGAACAACATACAGATCGACGGCAAGAAGGTCCGGCCCCAGGACCTGACGAGACTCTACGAGATCATCTTGCAGAACTTAACCGAGTTGCAGCAGCTGCCTGGCTTTGAAAACGACGCGGCATACCAACAGGAAATAGAGACATTGACGAAAGCATACCGTGCGTTCCGTTGCTACTACATCGCTCAGGTGCTCACCGGACTCCGTCGCTTCAGGGAAGCCCTTGCTATGTTGGAGAGATGTAGCAACTACTCTGCCGAGTCGCTCAAAACCAAACTGGATGACAAGCGCCTGGTGGAGAAGCTGCAAATGTTGAAGAAAGACATCGAGAGCTGCAAGTTCGAGGTGCATGCCGACTCTGTGCTGGAGGATGATGAAGATCAAGATGAGGACACCAAGTATACGAGTGGCAAGTCGTACAAGGACAAGAAGCCTCTAGTCGATCGTTTGGACGAGTACAGAGAGGACACTCAAGTCCTTACAAAGAACCCGAACGTGTACAAAATGCCACCGTCTATGGAAG